>NC_091163.1:6933297-6948261 GCF_040958095.1 Procambarus clarkii
CTCACGTGTGCCCCAAAGAATGAGGTGATTTGGTAAAATGCTATGCCCAAGATTACTATCCGAGTGCCGGCGGTGGGGTGGTTCAAATAGCCTCGGCTATCACCTCATTATGTCCGGTCGTGATGGTCAAGTGGATTAAGGCGTCTTGTACATACCAGTTGCGTTTGCTCCTGGGAGTATGGGTTCGAGTCACTTCTGGGGTGTGAGTTTTCAGTTGCATATTGTCCTGGGGACCATTCAGGCTTGTTCGCATTTGTGTTCCTCACGTGTGCCCCAAAGAATGAGGTGATTTGGTAAAATGCTATGCCCAAGATTACTATCCGAGTGCCGGCGGTGGGGTGGTTCAAATAGCCTCGGCTATCACCTCATTATGTCCGGTCGTGATGGTCAAGTGGATTAAGGCGTCTTGTACATACCAGTTGCGTTTGCTCCTGGGAGTATGGGTTCGAGTCACTTCTGGGGTGTGAGTTTTCAGTTGCATATTGTCCTGGGGACCATTCAGGCTTGTTCGCATTTGTGTTCCTCACGTGTGCCCCAAAGAATGAGGTGATTTGGTAAAATGCTATGCCCAAGATTACTATCCGAGTGCCGGCGGTGGGGTGGTTCAAATAGCCTCGGCTATCACCTCATTATGTCCGGTCGTGATGGTCAAGTGGATTAAGGCGTCTTGTACATACCAGTTGCGTTTGCTCCTGGGAGTATGGGTTCGAGTCACTTCTGGGGTGTGAGTTTTCAGTTATATATATATATATATATATATATATATATATATATATATATATATATATATATATATATAATGTGTGTGTGTCTCCTTGGTACTCTAGACCAGTGCATCTTTATCACTTTACAAACCGTTATCTCTAGCGTTCCTAACGTCACAAAACTTGTATACTAAATTAACCCGAACCAAACCTCCCCAAGGAACTACGAACAGAAAACGGGACTTCGCGCCAATTTCGCCAGCCGTTATACCCTCATTCTTGACTCAATCAATCTTCGGCCTCAGGCAAACTATATGCCAAAAAATGCGATGTAGAGGAGGGAGACGGGACAGGGACAGTTGAGAGGCGAGACCAAAGAGCTAGAGCTCAACCCCCGCAAGCACAAATACGTGAGTACTTGGTCTTTGAGTACTTTTTTATGTGTTTGTGGTACTGGGAAGCTTGACTGCAGAGGGGCCAGGATGCGGTTAATAAACTCTCTTAAGAGCGAGTCTTTCTATGATAGTTTGGCCCGTTATTGTAACGTATTCCCGTTTTCCTGCTTCCCGTTTTCAAAAAAATTCAAATTCAAAATGCCCGCGTTTCTGTTGCCCGCGACGATAGACCGTGCTGTATTTTGCAAAGTGTCTCCCTTGAGTGGGGTCCAACAGCTGAGACTTGCATGTAACCCTCTATATCATCGATATAAGAGTCCAGAGTTGAGCTAGCCTACCTAGCCTAGCCTAACCAACGAGCCTAACATAACCCAACACATTCTAACTTGACCCAACTTATCCTAACTTGGTATATCAAGTTTAGGATATAACAAGTTATATAACTTCACTATAAAGACACTTATAACTTCAAGTATAAACATCAGGGGCCACGAAGTCAGACGTTACCAGTTCGTTAATAACACTGAGGCACTCGTTCAGGAATAACGCAGACGTTATCATATATTATCTCTGATATCTTAAATGAACAGTGGAGCCTCTCTCCAGGGGTTGGTGGGGGGGAGGGGGGGTAGGAGAAAAGGGGTTATTGTGTGGAGGTAGGAGACCAGGGGTTATTGTGTGGGGGTAGGAGACCAGGGGTTATTGTGTGGGGGTAGGAGACCAGGGGTTATTGTGTTTTGGATTATGAGACCAGGGGTTAGTGAGGAGGTAGGAGACCAGGGGTTAGTGTGTGGGGGATAGGAGACCAGGGGTTGGTGTGGGGGGATAGGAGACCAGGGTTGGTGTGGGGGGATAGGAGACCAGGGGTTGGTGTGGGGGGATAGGAGACCAGGGGTTATTGTGTGAGGGGTAGGAGACCAGGGGTTATTGTACGGTGGGTAGGAGACCAGGGGTTATTGTGTGGGGGGTAGGAGACCAGGATTGGTGTGGGGGGGTTGGTGTGGGGGGTAGGAGACCAGGGGTTGGGGTTGTTGTTGTGGGGGGTAGGAGACCAAGGGTTGGGGGGGGTTGTGGGGGGTAGGAGACCAGGTGTTGGGGGTAGGAGACCAGAGGTTAGCGAGTGGGGGGGTAGGGGACCAGGGGCTAGTGTGTAGGGGGTAGGAGACCAGGGGTTATTGTGCGGGGATAGGAGACCAGGGGTTATTGTGTGGGGGTAGGAGACCAGGAGTTAGTGTATGGGGGTAGGAGACCAGGGGTTATTGTGGGGGGTAGGAGACCAGGGGTTAGTGTGTGGGGGTAGGAGACCAGGGGTTATTGTGTGGGGGGGTAGGAGACCAGGGGTTAGTGTATGGGGGTAGGAGACCAGGGGTTATTGTGGGGGGGAGGAGACCAGGGGTTATTGTGTGGGGGGTAGGAGACCAGGGGTTATTGTGTGGGGGGTAGGAGACCAGGGGTTATTGTGTGGGGGGTAGGAGACCAGGGGATAGTGTATGGGGGTAGAAGACCAGGGGTTATTGTGGGGGGGGGTAGGAGACCAGGGGTTATTGTGGGGGGGTAGGAGACCAGAGGTTAGTGTGGGGGGTAGGAGACCAGGGGTTATTGTGGGGGGGGGGGTAGGAGACCAGGGGCTAGTGTGGGGGGTAGGAGACCAGGGGTTATTGTGTGGGGGGTAGGAGACCAGGGGATAGTGTATGGGGTAGAAGACCAGGGGTTATTGTGGGGGGGGGGTAGGAGACCAGGGGTTATTGTGGGGGGGGGTAGGAGACCAGAGGTTAGTGTGGGGGGTAGGAGACCAGGGGTTATTGTGGGGGGGGGGGTAGGAGACCAGGGGCTAGTGTGGGGGGTAGGAGACCATGGGTTATTGTGGGGGGGGGGGTAGGAGACCAGGGGCTAGTGTGTGGGGAGTAGGAGACCAGGGGTTATTGGGGGGGGGGGTAGGAGACCAGGGGCTAGTGTGTGGGGAGTAGGAGACCAGGGGCTAGTGTGGGGGGTAGGAGACCAGGGGTTAGTGTCTGGGAAGAAGACATGTGGAGCTGCTCCTTGTAGGAGACTGAGTTATGCTTCTAATATCTTGATGTTTGTGAGTGGTTCATCAACCGTGAGACACGACTGTGTTTACACTAAGTTGATGATAGTAATTATGAGTCCTTTCTTAAAGTGGCGTGATATTGCGGCCACCCACTGCAGCCTCAAGGACGGATGGCTGAGGTCCACTGCAGCCTCAAGGACGGATGGCTGAGGTCCACTGCAGCCTCAAGGACGGATGGCTGAGGTCCACTGCAGCCTCAAGGACGGATGGCTGAGGTCCACTGCATCCTCAAGGACGGATGGCTGAGGTCCACTGCAGCCTCAAGGACGGATGGCTGAGGTCCACTGCAGCCTCAAGGACGGATGGTTGAGGTCCACTGCAGCCTCAAGGACGGATGGCTGAGGTCCACTGCAGCCTCAAGGACGGATGGCTGAGGTCCACTGCAGCCTCAAGGACGGATGGCTGAGGTTCACTGCAGCCTCAAGGACGGATGGCTGAGGTCCACTGCAGCCTTAAGGACGGATGGCTGAGGCCCACTGCAGCCTCAAGGACGGATGGCTGAGGTCCACTGCAGCCATCAACAGAACCTAAACAATGCCTAAATATGTACAATATGCTAATATATAACAATACTAATTAATATTTGAAAAAAAAATCCTATTTTGAACAGCATGTTAAATTTGATGAATACATCTTTAGCACCTGCCAATCTGGATGACCATAGCCTGAGGACAGGTGGTGCGAATTACGTGTAATAAGCATAAACACAGGTTTGGCGGCTGGAATAAGAAGCCTCGGGTCCATTTACACCCTGGGAGACGGATGGCACTTACAGCCGGGCGTCAGCCGGCTGCACCTGACCAGACTTCAACGCAGGAAGCCTCAACTCCATGATGTCAGTGTTTGTAAACACCACTTGGAGGTCCTCTTACGGTCACTCCTCTTCACTGTTACCTTCAGTGTCACCCTCTCACCCACACACACGCGTGACCTGAACCTACAATGACCTAAGGAACAAAGATATACCACGCACAAGTGTTACAGCCTAACGACGAAACCACTGGAGCAGCCGAGAGATCATTAACATTACATCATAACACCGACCCACCAGGAGACGCCCAACAGGCCAAACGAACCTATTAGACTACAACACATTTACTTTCACTTCTTGTAAATACTGGGTTTGTTTACTTATATTCTTGACATTTCAAAACAAATGTAAAAATATTAAAGTAAATGTATGAGATTCAATTATTCGCATTTAACATTGTAGTGGAGAGGGCAGTGGGTTGTGTTGTCGAAAAGCTGATCTCTCTCCCCTAGATGACATAATTATAATGAGTTAGCTTTTTTGTCCATTATCCCACAATAGCACACCACCATTACCAGGTCGGTACAATAAGAGGTGTTTACATAGATACAAATTCAAAATTAGTATTTTTATATAATAATCACGCCTTTATAATTGAATTTGTTTGCAAAAAATTCCAAGTCCATTATTTTTCACAAGAAAACTTTCATATTAATAACATACACGGATCTTTTTGTATTATATATAATGTAAAACACAAAATACAAATTTCCAGTTTAGCATGATGATGAAGCAGGGAAATATATATATAAATATGTTTACACGAGAGAAACCTTATCATAGACAGGATACTGTCTATGATAAGGTTTTTTTCTTTCACGTTTCAGTTTGAATTAAATGGATAAATAGTTATTTATTTAAGTGAAACGTGATATAGAGAGAAGCCTCAACACGCTGAAACATTGGTACTGAATGTTGAAGAGAAGAAAAACATTCTGTTTATATCATTTTTAGACAAAGATTGTTTTGTTAAAAATCACCTCCGGTGGGATTCGAAGCCGTGGGTCCTTGTGCTTGTATAGGGCCGTTGTGAGGAGGTGAAGCAGGACGCCCTTAAGTGTGTGTGTTGAGGGCCTCCAAGAACAACCAGGAGTTGGTTGTTCGGCCACTGTCTGCTTACTCCGGCCACCTCCCTAGAGCGAGACCCCGATCCGGATGTTCTGATATATAAACTGCTTCTCTCTCTCTCTCTCTCTCTCTCTCTCTCTCTCTCTCTCTCTCTCTCTCTCTCTCTCTCTCTCTCTCTCTCTCTCTCTCTCTCTCTCTCTCTCTCTCTCTCTCTCCTCTCTCTCTCTCTCTCTCTCTCTCCTCTCTCTCTCTCTCTCTCTCTCTCTCTCTCTCTCTCTCTCTCTCTCTCTCTCTCTCTCTCTCTCTCTCTCTCTCTCTCTCTCTCTCTCTCTCTCTCTCTCTCTCTCTCTCTCTCTCTCTCTCTCTCTCTCTCTCTCTCTCTCTCTCTCTCTCTCTCTCTCTCTCTCTCTCTCTCTCTCTCTCTCTCTCTCTCTCTCTCTCTCTCTCTCTCTCTCTCTCTCTCTCTCTCTCTCTCTCTCTCTCTCTCTCTCTCTCTCTCTCTCTCTCTCTCTCTCTCTCTCTCTCTCTCTCTCTCTCTCTCTCTCTCTCTCTCTCTCTCTCTCTCTCTCTCTCTCTCTCTCTCTCTCTCTCTCTCTCTCTCTCTCTCTCTCTCTCTCTCTCTCTCTCTCTCTCTCTCTCTCTCTCTCTCTCTCTCTCTCTCTCTCTCTCTCTCTCTCTCTCTCTCTCTCTCTCTCTCTCTCCTCTCTCTCTCTCTCTCTTCCTTTATCCCCTCTCCTTCTCCTTCCTCCTTTAACCTATACGTCGCTACCTCTTCCACTGCCATACCTTCCCATCCCTCCCTTTTCCTTCCCTCTTGCCTTTCTTCCCTTCTTCCGTGCCCAGCGCCCGTGATGGTTGATGGGCACGATGGTGCCCTTTGGCGCGTGCCCTCAGGAGGGCCACTGGTGCCCTCAGGAGGGCCACTGGTGCCTTCAGGAGGGCCACTGGTGCCCTCAGGAGGGCCACTGGTGCCCTCAGGAGGGCCACTGGTGCCCTCAGGAGGGTCACTGGTGCCCTTAGGAGGTCCACTGGTGCCCTCAGGAGGGTCACTGGTGCCCTTAGGAGGGCCACTGGTGCCCTTAGGAGGTCCACTGGTGCCATCAAGAGTGCCAGAGTTGACTGACACCCATCTCGCAAGTCGTGTCGCGTATTTTGATGCTATAATCCCCCCCCCCCCCCCCCCGCCCCAGCGTACAAAATACAGGGTACTATGAAAATTATTACAAGCATCCGCGTTTTCTATGCGTTGTGGGTTAGGCTAGGAGGGTGGATTGGGTGCGTGCGGGTCCTCCTGGTATGCCTCTATAATATGCAACAAATAAGTGACGTCGCTGATGACGTAGACGACTGATGCTATTTCCGCGCCAGCTTCCGTTCCCTGAGTGACGTCACGGATGACGTAGCTGGCGGATAGGGTCGTTCCCTGACTGTGACGTCACAGATGACGTGGCCAGTTCTATCCTTGTTTTATATCCTGGTCACAAAGACGCGGCCAGGAAGTTACAGCGCAGATCTTGCATAGTAATAACCGTCTCCTGCAACTGGCTCGCACTAATGGCTGATTAACAAATTTAAAAATAGCCCGCCACAGTGACAACAGCCTCGTCTTCCCATGTGATACGCCTGTTGGCATGAGCAGGTCCGCCAGGCCTTCTTTACTCAACCCGTTATTACTGGTTGATTTACCGCCAACTCCAGTATTTTTCCTCCTCTGTATAAAGGAGAATTAATGGTCTAAACTCATATATTTCATCATTATGGTATTCAACGGGTTTTTTTAAACGCGGAAAAACTCGTATATTTTTCATGTCTTTAATGGAACAATAACGGCAAAAACGTTATATATTTAGACGCTAAGTGAATGTTAGAGAATTTTACCGCCAAAACTTGTTTTCTTCCCGCGCTTTTCTGGATGAACACGAGTGAGCTTTCCCAGGACGAACGCCAGTCAGCTTTCCCAGGACGAACATCAGTGAGCTTTCCCAGGACGAACATGTCAGCTTTCCCAGGACCAGCACCGAGGAGGCTTCCAACGACAGATCATTGTGCATCTGGCACCCAGCCCCTCTTCACAATTTTAATTTTAATTCATGGTAAGACAATAGTCTTGTACTTTTGAGGCCGGGTCCGAATCTCCAATCATCCAAGTGAATGACCATAAATGCTAACCATGTGTATAGACAGTAGAGAAACATATAGACCAACTGTAATGGATGCGACAACAAATGTTGTGAAGTACGACACTTGTAACATGAGAAGTGTTGCCATACCTGTGTTGTGTGTGGAGGGGTGTACAGTTACTCCGAGGTACACACAGGTCAACACAAGTGTATATTCACCGAAAGTGTTTTGGAATTTGGCAGTGTCCTTAAGCCCAACACCTACGGGTAATTGAAGAGCCCAATCGTAGAGCAAATCAGTTACACCTATACACCAACCACTCTCAAACTATCAGTTTCCCATATTTTTGTGATGATTTGAAAGCATATTACGGTCCCAATAATAGTCTACGTGTAAACTTTGAACCTGTGCCCTAAACATATAATCTTCTCAAGTTATTACTTCATTGTATTGCTATTACTTCAAGTTTATTACTTCAATAAAAAAAATTTACCTCATACATAATGAAATGGGTAGCTTTATCATTTCATGAGAAAAAAATTAGAGAAAATATATTAATTCAGTAAAACTTGGCTTATTAGGCAAATCGGGCTTATTAGGTCAATTTTTTTTTATTGGAGTAAAAAATCAACGTAGATATATGACCGAACCTAACCAACCCTACCTAACCTAACCTAACCTATCTTTATAGGTTAGGTTAGGTTAGGTAGCCGAAAAAGTTAGGTTAGGTAGTCGAAAAAACATTAATTCATGAAAACTTGGCTTATTAGGCAAATCGGGCCTTGCATATTAGGCTGAGAAGTGCGTTCTGGCTACTAGGTACGACATATATATATATATATATATATATATATATATATATATATGTCGTACCTAGTAGCCAGAACTCACTTCTCAGCCTACTATTCAAGGCCCGATTTGCCTAATAAGCCAAGTTTTCCTGAATTAATATATTTACTATAATTTTTTTCTTATGAAATGATAAAGCAACCCTTTTCTCTATGTATGAGGTCAATTTCTTTTTATTGGAGTTAAAATTAACGTAGATATATGACCGAACCTAACCAACCCTACCTAACCTAACCTAACCTATATTTATAGGTAAGGTTAGGTTAGGTAGCCAAAAAAAGCTAGGTTAGGTTAGGTTAGGTAGGTTAGGTAGACAAAAAAACATTAATTCATGAAAACTTGGCTTATTAGGCAAATCGGGCCTTGAATAGTAGGCTGAGAAGTGCGTTCTGGCTATTAGGTACGACATATATATATATATATATATATATATATATATATATATATATATATATATATATATATATGTCGTACCTAGTAGCCAGAACGCACTTTTTGGCCTACTATGCAAGGCCCGATTTGCCTAATAAGCCAAGTTTTCCTGAATTAATATATTTTCTCTAATTTTTCTCTTATGAAATGATAAAGCTACTCATTTCATTATGTATGAGGTCAATTTTTTTTTATTGGAGTTAAAATTAACGTAGATATATGACCGAACCTAACCAACCCTACCTAACTTAACCTAACCTATCTTTATAGGTTAGGTTAGGTTAGGTAGCCGAAAAAGTTAGGTTAGGTTAGGTTAGGTAGGTTAGGTAGTCGAAAAAACAATTAATTCATGAAAACTTGGCTTATTAGGCAAATCGGGCCTTGTATAGTAGGCTGAGAAGTGCGTTCTGGCTACTAGGTACGACATATATATATATATATATATATATATATATATATATATATATATATGTCGTACCTAGTAGCCAGAACGCACTTCTGAGCCTACTATGCAAGGCCTGATATGCCTAATAAGCCAAGTTTTTATGAATTAATGTTTTTTCGTTTACCTAACCTACCTAACCTAACCTAACCTAGCTTTTTCGGCTACCTAACCGAACCTAACCTATAAAGATAGGTTAGGTTAGGTTAGGTAGGGATGGTTAGGTTTAGTCATATATCTACGTTAATTTTAACTCCAATAAAAAAAAATTGACCTCATACATAATGAAATCGGTAGCTTTATCATTTCATACGAAAAAAATTAGAGAAAATTTATTAATTCAAGAAAACTTGGCTTATTAGGCAAATCGGGCCTTGCATAGTAGGCTGACAAGTGCGTTCTGGCTATTAGGTACGACATATATATATATATATATATATATATATATATATATATATATATATATATATATATATATATATATATATATATATATATATATATATATGTCGTACCTAGTAGCCAGAACGCACTTCTCAGCCTACTATACAAGGCCCGATTTGCCTAATAAGCCAAGTTTTCCTGAATTAATATATTTTCTATAATTTTTTTCTTATGAAATGATAAAGCTACCCATTTCATTATGTATGAGGTCAATTTTTTTTTATTGGAGTTAAAATTAACGTAGATATATGACCGAACCTAACCAACCCTACCTAACCTAACCTAACCTATCTCTATAGGTTAGGTTAGGTTAGGTAGCCGAAAAAGTTAGGTTAGGTTAGGTTAGGTAGGTTAGGTAGTCGAAAAACAATTAATTCATGAAAACTTGGCTTATTAGGCAAATCGGGCCTTGCATATTAGGCTGAGAAGTGCGTTCTGGCTACTAGGTACGACATATATATATATATATATATATATATATATATATATATATATATATATATATATATATATATATATATATATATATATATATCCCATCAGTCAGGTGTTCATTCCCAATAACAACCAGAAAACAGATATTGAATCGCATCATTGTTTCAAGCGTTTATATGTATATGAATACATGTGTACGAGAGGGGGGGGGTAGTATAGACATGTATATGAATGAGTTTGGATGGATGTAAGTAGGAACAGCAATGTATAAGGGGCCCAATAGGCCTCCTGCAGTTTCCTGTATAGTGTAGATTCCTATGAATTTTATAGCTGGTGGTCCTCCGCGGATTGTTAGGGTACTGAGATAATCAAATCAAGATGTGATTAGAGATAATCATGTATGATTAGAGATCCTTGAGGATCTCAAGATTCGCACCTTGAGGTTTAGTTAGGACCAGACCTACAGTATTTCCCCCGGCTGTCAAACTACACAGATTAGATATGCTAATCGTAAGCTTCGTGATTAGGATGATTAGTAGCCTAGTCTTAAACTTTTACGATATCACTCGGGAGATATCTGAGGTTATACCCTCCGGAACGCCGTTAAATTGTTCCAGCGAGGAATCGAACCCAGGATTCATGGCGAGAATCGAATTCCTTCACCGCTTGACCATGGATACCTAATACTTATATTACTTAATATTATAAGTATTATCTTATAATACTATAAGGTACTTTTTTAATTTTTTTTTTTTTTTTTTTTTGCTGAATGTAGCCAGCAAGATAGTCTCATAAATCTTCGTTTGGGTCAGAATGTGACCGCGGCATGCTGTTGTTCCCTGTTGAATTATGGTGACCTCAACGATCCTATGTTCGTCCCATACCTCAGACCGCTTCCCCTGCAAAGTTAGATGAGGCTAGCCCCAGACGTCCGGATCTTCATCCTTGCACAGAGACATTCTCACTTATAGCAATGAACTAATTTACATTTTAAATTTAATTCTAGTTCGAATGAACAGCATGTTACAATTGGTAAATGCGTTTTTGGGGGTCGGCCGCTGGATGGAATAACCCGAGGAAACGCTGCTTCATCTGCATACCTTCCGGAAATTTGAGCATAGTACATAAGCATAACGTTCGTTATGTTTTTTGAGCGTACGTTACGAACGCGAGCGTACAAGTTATTTACGTAACGTTATTTGAGCATAATGTTCATTACACTCCTCCCTGAGAGGTTCTCCCAAGCTCCCTAATACAATGTGGTCGAGACAGGAGCCGTCAAACAAACCTTGGCATTCCTTTGCGTGAGATTATCTCCCAATCCACTTCAGAAGGCGCTCATCTAGACTCGCTGGTCCTTCGAGCCTTATCAAGAGCTTCTTTAACGCCCACGAACACAGAGTACTTGGCTGTGTCATTAGCCAGATAGCAGGCTGAAGAGTGTGTACAGAGAGATGACAGCTAAGTTGAGAAACGTCAAGATGAGATTACTATGTTGATGGCGCTTTGCTTGAAGATACTGTCTCGTGAGATATACTTCAACGGTAAGATATCGTGTGATTTCGGAATGGAAGATTTGAATATACGCGAGGGGGCTATCTTGTCAGAGGTCCCTCCTCCCGTTATATTGTGAGATATGCTTCGCTTGTAAGAACGTTATCTTAATATA
Organism: Procambarus clarkii; assembly: GCF_040958095.1. Lineage (NCBI taxonomy): Eukaryota > Metazoa > Arthropoda > Malacostraca > Decapoda > Cambaridae > Procambarus > Procambarus clarkii. The sequence continues at coordinate 6,944,757 of NC_091163.1, forward strand.
TGAGAAACGTAGAGTTAGGGTTATTGGAAGAGCAGGAGGGTTGAGGTCATGGAGGCGAAGATGAATAGACGTTACAGATGTGAAGTACTCTGTATTACAATGTATATTTGTTTAAGAATTAATTTAGCCAGAGGATCAAATATAACAGAGATACAGACTACAAAACTAACACCCACACTGTTCTTAGAGTCCCTGACCTCACTCAACTTTACCCTCCATGACGTGAGGATTTTGTGTTTTCCTTTGTAAGTACTTATGACGCGTGTCTGATAGATTGAATAAAGTTCTTACAAGTGAAGTAAGCTTCGAGGGTGAGGTCTACTGGTGTGGTATTGCTCTCAACACAACATATGCTAGTAGTGCTAGTAGTAGTAGTAGTTCTAGTAGTAGTAGTAGTAATGGTAGTAGACATCCATGAGTCTCGGGAGACTATGGAGTTGCGCTTGGTTGTCGGTCTGGAGTGGCCTCACCAGGGTGCAAAGCCAGGATAGGCTGATACGGAGGAAGAAGCTGTTACCCATGCAGCAGGTCCCCCCTCCTCCTTCCCACGGCGCCGAAAGTCTCCAAGTCTTATTATTGTTGTGGCAACAACAATAATTTATAACTTGTAACAACGTCGTATAGTTATGTTGTGTGTTCTGGAGTTATATTTTGTTCAGCCGCGTATTTCCAACCTCTCACTGAACAAACTGAACACCTCAGGATAACTGTTCATCAAGAATACATCAGCCAGTTCCTTCATCCGCCACTCCGTACAAAACACAACCGTTTCCACCTAACCAGAGAAGTACGAACCCCAGCACCCTAACCTAACCTATCGATGACGAATGTATAGAAAACGGCATTATTACGGTGCTATAACTCTTTTTTTTCGCTAATAGGTCGGATTTTTAACAAGATTGGGTCGGCTGGGACAGCCATGTTGCCATCATCGCCCAGGATATATATATCAATCCCATACGAAACCTGTGCATCTTCCCCCAGTCATGGAGACCCGGTTTACATTGGTAAACAGTTTACCAGCTCTGGAGGTTGTTAACGAGGTTGTTTACAACAATAATTTTCTTACCTTACAAACATTCGAAAGTCATAAATTAATCTGTAAATACAGACTAATCTATTATATTCAATAAATACAATACAGACTGTATTAAATACAGACTAATGACCGAAGGCAGATGTAGAGGTTTCGTCTTTACAAACAATGGCAGCCCCTAACCTAACTATATACACGAAATGATAATCTAAAATATATATTACTTTATACTATAAGTATATATTATAATATATATATAATATATATTATACTGTTATATATTGTTAATGCTTTAGAGGCTTTAGAGTAGTAGAGGCTGGGAGTTGGGTTCCAGGAGAGGACATGATCCCGTCATGAAAGTTTTACATTACCAAGGCCGCGTCCAGGCTCCCAGCGTTACTAGAAAATGTTCTTAGTCTCGTATATCGAGACTCGTCTCTTGATATACGAGACTATACGTATAGTCTCGTATATCTTGGGGGGTGGGGGGGGGGTGGGGGGCTCTTGCCACTGTGGGTAAAAGGCAGAACTCAAGCGTAAGGTAAAGACAGGGTATGGGTAAAGTGCGTCCATTTACCTACATGTTTACTCGTAGGCTCAAGCGCCAGCTCCTTAGCCCCGCCTCTTGACTCATTTTTTTCTGAATTTACTCATCTACTCCATTCTAAATCACTGATTCATCTGTTTATCCCGTTTTCAATGGTGTTTCCCCTCGTTCGACTAACTTCAACCTGTGCTATGAACATTCTCAAGCTATTAAGTCAATTTATATTGTGAATCTTGTACGCCGCGATCATTTCTCGACTGTTCCTTCGTTCTTCAAGTCCAGTCAGGTCCATTACCATCAGTTTATCTCCATAGCTCAGTTCCCTTCACAGGGAGAGTTCTTGTATATCTGTTACACATTTTTTAGTTTCTTTAGGAACATAAGAAGAAAGGTAACTGCAGAAGGCCTATTAGCCCATACGAGGCAGCTCCTATTTATAACCACCCAATCCCACGCATATACATGTGCAACCCACGCTTGAAACAATCGAGGGACCCCACCTCAGACTAATGAACGGAGGGTGCCATGCTGGGTCTGCGTATTCAAGAAGGGCTCTTAGTTGATAAGGACTGACTTAGGAGTGTGGTCTATTCCTATGTCTATTCCCATGTCTATTCCTATGTCTATTTCGTCGTTTGGAAGTGGATAGTTGTTTTATCTTGATTCTCTATTCTATCCGAGGCCTCCCATCTGTTCCAGCACTCGTAACCTTGCATTTATTTGGGTTGACGTCCAGAAGTCATTTATCAGACCATCTGTGACAACTGTCTAGTTCGTCTTGCGGTGTATGGCAATCTCCTGCTCAGTTCAAAGGTTTTTTTTTTCCTGACGTGTGTGTGAGTCATTTGCGTCTCCAGTATCCATCTCCGAGCCCTGGTTCTGTTGTTCCTGACTCTGAACACCGCTGCTTGTTCTACTTAGTCAATTGCCCTTAAAATCTTGTATGTTGTTATCATATCAGGATAACCGGACGTTTCCCAGTATGGTAGATGTTGCCCTCGTTATCCTGCTGATGTCTGTCTCTGGTGTTAGGTCTCCAGTTATGTCCACTCATTAAGTCTTTCTCATTTTCAGAAGTTGGAAGGTGTCTTCCCTTCATGCTGTACTGTATGTGAGGTCTCCTGGCTCCAACTCCTATCCGCATGACGTTTCATTTGTCAGGGTTGAAGTCTATAGTGACCACTACTCAGACCATCTCTTGGAGAACGCCTAGATCGTCTTGTAATTATTTGTCTTTGCAATCCTCTTCAGTTCTGATTCGCCTCATTAGCTTAGCATCGTCATCCAACATGGATTACATATATTAGGAACAGGTTGGGGCCCCTGATATCGACCCTTGGGGGCACTCTACTTGTCATCTCCCTCCATGATAGCAAGGAGTTTCAGCTACAAGGAATAGTCCCTCTTCAGTGCGCATGTGTGTGTGTGTGTGTGTGTGTGTGTGTGTGTGTGTGTGTGTGTGTGTGTGTGTGTGTGTGGGTCACAGTTTTACACAGCTGGCTCAGGAACAGACCAAAGCACCATTATCAGCTCCAATAAACACCGACCCCCTCGAACTGTTGTGTAAATAAGAGTGTGGTTACTCAACACAGGGCTTTTATGCAGCTGGAGTGACCTGAGGAACAGAAGTAGTCACTCAGGGCGCCGCTGCCAGGCTCTAGGAACTCCCTAAAAGTTGAGAGGACGAGGCGAAAGCGCTCGATAAGTATAACTATATTGGATTTTGAAGGGATATGAGGACAAGGAGCTGGGATACTGAGGACAAGGAGCTGGGATATGAGGACAAGGAGCTGGGATACGAGGACAAGGAGCTGGGATATGAGGACAATGAGCTGGGATACTGAGGACAAGGAGCTGGGATATGAGGACAAGGAGCTGGGGTATGAGGACAAGGAGCTGGGATACTGAGGACAAGGAGCTGG
>NC_091163.1:6948761-7031261 GCF_040958095.1 Procambarus clarkii
AGGGACGATGACGTTTCGGTCCGTCCTGGACCATTCTCAAGTTGATTGTGAGACTTGAGAATGGTCCAGGACGGACCGAAACGTCGTCGTCCCTTCACTTTCTAGTGTGTGGTCTGGTCAACATACTTTAGCCACGTTGTGACTCCTCGCCTGCACATGAATGACACTGACGTTAGCACTTGTTAAGAAGCGGCTGATATTGTGGTACACTACTACTGCCAAGCGACTATACAAGTGTAGTGCCAACTGACTACACAAATAGAGTGCCAACTTACCACACAAGTAGAGTGCCAACTCACCAGGAGAGAAGATGCCATCTCCCTCGTGCCAGCCAAACAGCTGAACCAGGCGAGCGATCACGAAGTGTTCTACCATAGTAAACACGGGTGCCACCTCGAACGTGTGCCTGCAACAATAGTCCCGTCAGTCACATAGTTGTCTTAGGGGGGGATGTGTACATAACCACTTGGGCCGGAAGGTAGAGCGACGGTCTCGCTTCATGCAGGTCGGCGTTCAATCCTCCCCGACCGTCCACAAGTGGTTGGATACCATTCCTTTTCCCCCCGGTCCCATCTTAAATCCTGATCCTGACCCCTTCTAATGATAATCGCCCCCTTCATTCCCCCTTCTCTATCTTACTGGTTGGTGTTGAGGGCTTCGACGATCCAGGCACCGGCGAGGGAGACTTCGCTGATGCCTCCATAGAGCTGATTGTAGAAGTGTGGGTGGCTAGTCATGACGCTGTAACGCATTATCTGTTCCAACACCTCCTCCGCTTCGGCCAGGGACGCGGCGGAGGACCCCACCCGCAGCGCCAGCAGTTTCTGCGGTGCAGAGAGAGAGATGGATGGGCGTGAAGCCGACGGGTCTTCGACGGTGTTTTTGTTGTTAACGATGATTTGGGGGGGGGGGGCTTTTAATTGTTGGATTAGTCAGTTGGAGTAACGAAGGACACCGCTTCGCTACGAACTTTTTTTTCGTCGCTGTAAGCATCTGTACTGAGCACAGACACAGACACACACACACACACACACACACACACACACACACACACACACACACACACACACACACACACACACACACACACACACACACACACACACACAACATGTCTTATACCGGAAGAAAAATCCATCCACCCGCCCACACACGCACACAGACGTATACACATTCCCATATACACCCAGCAGACGAGACCAAGACAATCATGTACACATGGGAGAGGTGTACAGTACTGTACGCACGCGCCTGCACAAAAGACTTCGGTAAACACCCTGACAAGGACGAGGTACGACCCCCAACCACACCCCCTCACGGGTCAATAGGCATGACGCATGAGGTTCCTGGCATCGATATGACAGTCCCCGCCAACCTTGGCACGAGGGGAGGGTTGACAGGGGTGGGGGAGGGTTGACGGAGGTGGGGGAGGATTGACAGGGGTGGGGGAGGGTTGACGGGGGTGGGGGAGGGTTGACAGGGGTGGGGGAGGGTTGACGGAGGTGGGGGAGGGTTGACAGGGGTGGGGGAGGGTTGACGGAGGTGGGGGAGGGTTGACAGGGGTGGGGGAGGGTTGACGGAGGTGGGGGAGGGTTGACAGGGGTGGGGGAGGGTTGACGGAGGTGGGGGAGGATTGACAGGGGTGGGGGAGGGTTGACGGGGGTGGGGGAGGGTTGACAGGGGTGGGGGAGGGTTGACGGAGGTGGGGGAGGGTTGACAGGGGTGGGGGAGGATTGACAGGGGTGGGGGAGGGTTGACGGAGGTGGGGAGGAGGATTGACAGGGGTGGGGGAGGATTGACGGGGGTGGGGGAGGGTTGACGGGGGTGGGGGAGTAGGAAGTGAAAATCCGGGTCAATGGTGGCAGCCTGTCTTGCCAACCAATGCAACCAATAAAGATATATTTCCCATTAATCATTATTATCATCATCATCCATCTTCAATAATGTCATTTTTGCGCCGCGTAGTTAAAGTATCACATTTCCACCGCCAAGCATCGCACATAATACAAGCGGGACTGACTATACCATCAAACATATTTCCAGGGCGCTCTGGAATGAAATAATTTTCGGATGCGACTCATCCCGTAAATATCTGGGTCTTGAGTAGTCTCCCCTCCTCCCCCTACAGGAATAGAATTAACTCGTACACCAGATAGGTCGACGATGCTCGTTTTCTGTTTGCCCAAACCGTGTATGTATATCCTTAGGTTAGGTTTGGTTTGGGCTCGATTGATTTGTGTTATGTTAGTTTGGGTTGGGTTAGGGTAGGATGTGCTAGGTGCGGTTGAGTTGGGCTAGATTAGGTGGGTTTGCGTTAGGATGGGTAGAGTTAGGTAGGTTTTAAAACCCATAATTACGTCAGACGATAGATTGATTTGGCATTCCTTTCCGCTAGACGATAGATGGCCCCCCTATTTTCAGACGATAAATAGATAATCTATCTTTTTACCAACGATAGATATATAACTCATCCTTCCGCCAGGCAATAGATAGTGTGGGAGAGAAAGGGGGTCTTGGTAGAACATTTACAAATTAGACCAACATAACTGCCTTTAGTTATCTGAACAAGAAGTTGTTCATGACATTGAATTCTACAAATTTCACACCAATTCTGGAAATTGGCAGCCCATTGCTGCGGACCGGAAGCCAGTTAGGCCTCCTATCCAGGCCTACGAATAATCTTTCCACAGGATGCAACCCCCCCCCCCCCCACAACTGTTGCCTAACTCTTGGGCACCTATTTACTGCTAGGTGAACAGCGGTATAAGGCGAAAGGAAACGTGCCCAAACGTCTCATAATTTGCGGGATTCAAATTTCGTTAAACTCAAAACAAAGCTGAAGAAAGTCCTGAAGTTTTTTTAAGACCTTAAAAAACAAAATTAAACCTAATATCTCTGAAATAAAGAAGAGTTAGCGGAGACATGATCCTCACATACAAAATTCTCATTGTAATTAACAAGATCAACAGGAAGAGAATAAAGAGGCATTGGTGATACATGAAGAAGGATCTCGATATGAAAATAAATACCCAAATTAGACATAGATATACAGGGAATAATTGTTGCTGTGTCCAATAAGTAATTATATAGAGTCACCAAGAAAGTATAGATAGCAAGCTGACTCTATACAGAGCTTCGTGTAGACACGTGACATGGCAAAAATGACTCGGGAAACCTATTCACCACTTGACTGACGGTTGAGAGGCGGGACCCAAGAGCTATAGACACTACCCTCCACAAGAAAGGGTTATCACATCAGTAAGGGACTCGACAGGGCGGGACTCAGCAATCCCTCTACCCCCCCCCCCCTTCCCCAGGCTATCTAATGTGATATGTAAACTGGCAGAGATATCTAATCTTAGATATGCGTCCACAAATAAGGTATTTTATTCTATTATTATTATTATTATTATTATTATTATTATTATTATTATTATTCTAATAGCACCCAATTCCCCGTTTACTATTTGTTATAGTTTTCATTTGATTTTGTGGTAGTTTTGGGCTTTGTTTACATCCGCCATTTAATAGCGACGAGTGGCAAGGGATCCCAGCTATATCGTCTCCCTCATCCCAGGTTCGTTACCCGGTAACTACTTTATGATTTCAGCTACCATGTATAAAGTTATTGGTGGTTATTTTATGTATACAGAGCTATGCGTTATATTTCTGGAAAGTGTTTGATGTAATTTATACACCTGGTAGGTGTTGTATGAATTGTTTTTCCAATGTTAGTTGGTCTAGACGACGGATGTGGAGACTGAATCCCTGTTATGACTTACAGTAGCTGTGTACGAGAAAGGGGAGGGGGAACCTGCTGCTTGGGTAACAGCTTCTCCTCCGTATTAACCTACCCCCTGGCTTTGCACCCTGGAGAGGCCACCTCAGACTATCAAGCAGACCGGAACTCCATAGTCTCCTGAGACTGATGGATGCCTACTATATAGCTTTCTAGAGGTCATAGGTCAACATGCCCGAGCAATGGGCTCAAACGGCTATGTACTCAGCAGTCAGTATAGGCGTAGGTCACCACTTGTTGCTAGAGGTGGTGATGCTATCTCTCTGCCTGGTTAAAATTTAGGTCATGTAATCGCACGGAGCTGAGAGGTAGGAGTTATAAGGAAAGGCTACGGGAGCTAAATCTCACGTCCCTGGAAGACAGAAGAGTTAGGGGGGAGACATGATCACCACCTACACAATTCTCAGAGGAATTGGCAGGGTGGTTAAAGGCCATGGGTGGAACACGAACAAGGCGACACAGTTCGTAATCGCACGGAGCATGGCAACATATTACGAATGATCGGCAACAGTATTGTATGTTGTATTGTATGAGTATTGTATGATGTATTGCATGGTGCGGCCAGCACACACCTGGTTGAGGAGGACGCGTGGGTTTATTCAACTAAAGAGGATTTCGCCTCGTGATGGACAAAGAGGACTTTGATGGTGATTAATGGTGATTATTGAATCAACTTTACTGTGTTTAACATATGTAGTCCAACTGAAGGTTTGTACCCAACCACTTGGGCTGGACGGCAGAGCGACGGCCTCGCTTCATGCAGGTCCGCGTTCAATCCCCGACCGTCCAAGTGGTTGGCCACCATTCCTTTCCCCCGTCCCATCCCAAATCCTTATCCTGACCCCTTCCCAGTGCTATATAGTCTTAATGGCTTGGTGCTTTTCCCACTGATAACTCCCTCCCCTCCCTCCTGCAAAAATTATTTTAGTCTTACCATTAGTAATGATTGTAGCAATACGCCTTTGCGTTATCTCCGCTGTATTGAATGGAATACAGAGGAAGCCTTATCAGGGTCATGGTAAATAAAACAAATTAAATTCAAGTACAGTGACGCAGGTACAACGCTCCGACATACAACAGCGGGTACCCGGCGGTACCCGGGTCTCTCTCTCTTTGTCATACCTGATGACAGGCGTCTGTAATATCCAGTATTCACTTGGTTGTGCTCATTTAGTTGTGCTTACGGGGGTTGAGCTCTGGCTCTTTGGTCCCGCCTCTCAACCGTCAATCAACTGGTGTACAGGTTCCTGAGCCTATTGGGCTCTATCATATCTACATTTGAAACTGTGTATGGAGTCAGCCTCCACCACATCACTGCCTAATGCATTCCATCCTGGTAACTACTCTGACACTGAAAAAAACTCCAGTAAATCCTAATCCAGTATAGACCTTCTAAAAGAATTGTCCAGCGGAAACTGTTATAAAGGAAGTTGAAGCAGCATTGGATTCAAACGAAGCTGTTTGATTATTGGCACGTTATAGCCACATTATAAGTATGTTATAGGTACGTTATGGGCACGTTATAGCAACATTATGGGCACGTTATGGGCACGTTATAGCCACATTATGGGCACATTATAGCCATATTATGGGCACATTATAGCCACATTATGGGCACGTTATAGCAACATTATGGGCACGTTATAGCAACATTAAGGGCACGTTATAGCAACATTATGGGCACATTATAGCCACATTATGGGCACATTATAGCCACATTATGGGCACGTTATAGCCATATTATGGGCACGTTATAGCAACATTATGGGCACGTTATGGGCACGTTATGGGCACGTTATAGCCATATTATGGGCACATTATAGCCACATTATGGGCACGTTATAGCAACATTATGGGCACGTTATGGGCACGTTAAGGGCACGTTATAGCAACATTATGGGCACGTTATAGCCACATTAAGGGCACGTTATAGCAACATTATGGGCACGTTATAGCCACATTATGGGCACGTTATAGCCACATTAAGGGCACGTTATAGCCTCATTATGGGCACATTATAGCAACATTATGGGCACGTTATAGGAACATTAAGGGCACGTTGTGGCTACACAACGCTACGCTCCCACGGTACGGTGAGAAATTAGGGTGCAGAGGAACACATCAAGAAGATGGGCGGAACACACCCACCGATCTCTGGACGGCTCCGTGACAAACTACTCCGACTAAACGGTCCGTGACTCACCTGAAGGTCAAGAGGATGCACAAACTCCACCACCTTCTGCGGCTCCTTGGCCGACCTCTGGCGATGCACCAGCGCCAGCACCTTCTCCAGGAGTCTGCCGTCGGCGTCCGCCACGCTGGCGCTAGGGGCGGCGTCATCGGCCATGCTGGTGGTCCGGAAGGCCCTGACGCCGGTAGTGAGAATGTCCCCGGACGCCGCCGGGCGCGGGCACGCCTGCCACTCCCTCGTCACCACACGCCTTGCACAGTGGCGGAACATCCTCCTGGGGAGACTGTGTGGCAGTTCGAGCCTCACTAAATGGCGGCCGGACTTGTGAACACGGGTACTCTGAAGGAAGTACTACTCAAGAACGGTCGAATCCCCCGTTGAAATAGGCGTCGTCTGTTGAGTAACAACTCAAGGGTCAAGAATGTTTTCAAAGTCAGGATGAACAAGAATGATGAGGGAAAGTTGATGTGTCTGGCAGAGGAGAGTGTGAGAGATATGAGAGGGAGAGGTGCAGTGCTGCCCCGCCTGGTGTCAGGGAGCGACTGGCAAACACTTGCTTAATCGAATGTATACACACACTGGCCGCCACCACCACTATCACCGCTACCACACACTAGGTACCACCACCACTACATACTGGCCACCACCACTACATTCTGGCCACCACCACCACTACACACTAGCTACCACCACCATTACCACACTCTCGGCCACCACCACCACTACACACTAGCTACCACCACCACTACCACACACTAGCTACCACCACCATTACACACTCGCCGCCACCACCACTACCACACACTAGCTACCACCACCACCACTACATACTGGCTACCACCACCTCTACTCACTGTCCACTACCACCATCACCATTACACACTTTTATTTATTTATTTATTTATGCATATACAAGAATGTACATAAGGAATGTGAGGATACAATTGTGGTAATTACAGTCTTGTAAAGCCACTAGCACGCGCAGCGTTTCGGGCAGGTCCTTAATCTAAGAAAATTTTAAGGAGGTAAATACTTGCAAAATTTATAGACAAAAAAATGATAACAGATTACATGGAATGAAAAAAAAAAAAAAAAAAAAAAGATGAGAGAAAATTATAGGTACAGTATATTAAAGCACATAGGTAGCTATGATTGATTGCAATGACAGCTTAAAATGGTAGTTGACAACAAATTGGTAGGCACAATACAGCAGAAACAATATAAGATTGATTGCAATGACAGCTTGAATGGTAGTTGACAAAAATTGGTAGTCACAATACAGCATATGGCTAGCACATAAAAGAAGACAGCAATGAACACAATGATAAGGTTGTTTGATATTACATAAAAATTAGGAGATTGGGTACCACTAGGTACAGAGCAAATTAAAGCTCAGTGTAGGAAACTAAATAGATGAAGTTAGGTACTTTTTGGTTTTGCTTTTAAATAAGGCAAAAGTTTTACAGTTTTTCAATTCACTAGGGAGTGAGTTCCATAGACTAGGTCCCTTAATTTGCATAGAGTGTTTACACAGATTAAGTTTGACCCTGGGGATATCAAAGAGATATTTATTTCTGGTGTGGTGATAATGGGTCCTATTACATCTGTCCAGGGAGAGTTTCAGAGCATGGTTTGCATTTAAGAACAGGGTTTTGTAAATGTAGTTGACACAAGAGAATGTGTGGAGGGAGTTAATATTTAGCAAGTTTAGAGATTTAAACAAGGGAGCTGAGTGTTGTCTGAAAGCAGAGTTAGTTATTATTCTGATAGCAGATTTTTGCTGTGTGATGATGGGCTTAAGGTGGTTTGCAGTGGTAGACCCCCATGCACAGATACCATAATTAAGATAGGGGTAGATTAGTGCATAATATAGTGAGAGGAGAGCAGAGTTAGGAACATAATATCTGATTTTGGAGAGTATACCAACTGTCTTAGAGACTTTCTTAGTTATGTGTTGAATGTGGGTGCTGAAGTTGAGTCTCTTGTCTAGGAATAGGCCAAGAAACTTGCCATCATTTTTATTACTGATGTTAATGTTGTCTATCTGTAGCTGAATTGCATTTGATGATTTGTTTCCAAATAAGATGTAGTAAGTCTTTTCGATGTTTAATGTTAGTTTGTTCGTTGACATCCATAAGTGGACTTTTTTTAATTCATTATTCACAACATTATTTAGTGTATGTGGGTTGAGGTTTGAGTAGATAAGGGTAGTATCGTCAGCAAACAATATAGGTTTGAGAATATTAGAGACATTAGGCAGATCGTTTATATATATAAGAAATAGAAGAGGTCCTAAGATGCTGCCCTGTGGCACTCCAACGGTAATTGGTAGAGTGGAAGAAGTTGTATCATTGATGGTTACATATTGGTGTCTGTCACTAAGATAGGATCGGATGTAGTCAAGGGCAAGGCCTCGGATTCCATAATGCTGGAGTTTAAATAAGAGGTAGTTGTGATTAACAGTATCAAAGGCTTTTCTTAGGTCAATGAAGAGTCCAATCGGAAACTCATTTTTGTCAAGGGCTGAGTAGATAATGTCAAGGAGACTAATGATTGCATCATTGGTACTCTTTTGGGACCGGAAGCCAAACTGGCAGGGGCTGAGTATGTCGAATTTTACGAGGTAGGAATAGAGCTGTTTGTAAATAATTTTTTCAAATATTTTTGATAGAATGGGTAGATTTGATATTGGTCTATAATTGTTTATGTCCGCCGGATTGCCTCCTTTATGGACTGGCGTTACTCTTGCTTTTTTGAGGATATCAGGGAAGGTGTGACACTCTATAGATTTGTTGAACAGTAGTGCTATGGGTGGGGCAAGGGCATGGGAGGCTCTCTTGTACACAATGGACGGAATTTCACTGGTGTTCCCTGCCTTGGTTTTTAGAGAGTGTATGATGGACACAACATCTGCCGGGCTGATTGGTGAAAGGAGAAGAGAGTTTGGATAGCTGCCTGAGAGATATGTGTTAATATGTGTCTGAGTCTGTGGGATTTTACTGGCAAGATTAGCACCAACCGATGAAAAGAAACTATTAAATTCATTTGCCATTTCTAAATCAGTTGAAGGTATATCCCCATCCTTGTAGAGTTTTATTTGGTTATGTGAGTGTTGTTTAGTTCCTAGGATACTAGAGATAGTTTTCCAAGTGTTTTTCATGTTACCTTTTGCTTCATTGAATCTATTCACATAATATGCAAGTTTTGCCTTTCTTATGATACAGGTAAGCATTGATGAGTACCTTTTAGCTACTTCCTTTGAAACTAGGCCAATCCTAACTTTCTTTTCATATTCATGTTTCTTGTTGATTGAGTTGAGAATGCCATTTGTGAGCCATGGATTGTTTAATCTTTTGTCAGTTACTTGCTTTGTAAGAAGGGGACAATGAAGGTTGTAGAGGCTTAGAGTTTTGGAGAGGAAGAGGTTAGCTAATGAATTTATATCATGGGTATTAATGAATTCAGAATCCCAGTTAATATTGTGAAGTGCCTCTGTAAGATTGTCTAAAGCTGATTCACTGTGTAGCCTAAATGAAAATTTCTTGCTTTTTGGTGGTGTTATGTCCATGTTCGCTATGAGAAAGGTAGGATAGTGGTCAGTTGTTCTGTCGTAGATTATACCAGATACAAGGGGAGCTGTTATGTTTGTCCATATGTGGTCCAAGGTAGTGGCTGATGTTTGAGTGACTCGGGTAGGTTTGGTGATAGTGGGGATTAGCATACAGGAGTTCATGCTGTTAAGGAAATAGTCAACTTGAGAGCAGTTTTGTTGACCCAGGTCAATATTAAAGTCTCCTCCCAGAATGATGTGGTTTTTGTTGAGATTGTTGTTTATAATAAGATTCCTTAGGTTGTCTGAGAAAGAAGCTATGTTAGTATTAGGAAATCTATAGATGGCTCCAATAGTCAAAGAGGATTTAAGGGATTTAATTGTAAACTGAGCAAAAGTATATTCACAGTAGTCATCTCTGTCACTAATAACACTGTTGCAGATAAATGTATCTCGGTAATATATAGCTGTGCCACCACCTTTTTTATTAGGCCTACAGTTATGAATGGCTTTATAACCAGCTAAGTTGTAGAGTTGGGTATAGTCTTTATTTAGCCAAGTTTCTGTTAAAATAATGAACGATAGGTTAGTACCTAGTGCTGTGAGTAGTGCATTTAAATCGTCAAAATGTTTACCAAGTGATCTAACATTTTGGTTATAAACTGATAGACAGGTGCTATTTTGGAGTTTGTTTTTAGCCTGGTGTGCTGTGAAATACTTGCAATAATGATGATCAATGTGCTGGTTGGTATAGATATGAGACAGAAGATTTTGATCAGGATCAATATCAGTGTGCATAGAGATGAGGCCAATACTGGCCAATACCACCATCACTACCACCACCACCACTACACACTGACCATCACTACCACCACCACTACTAGATATGATGATGATAAAAATAATAATAATAATAATAATAATAATAATAATAATAATAATAATAATAATAATAATAATAATAATAATAATAATAATAATAATATAATTACAATATTTTATTTACAAGAAGGTACAATGGGCTAGTGTGATTACATTAGAGATATTTTTACATTCTTGCAAGGCTACTAACACCCATAACGTTTCAGGCAACTAGATAGAGCCCAATAGGATCAGGAACAGTTGAGAAGCGGGACCAAAGAGCCGAAGCTCAACCCCCGCAAGCACAACTAGGTGAGTCCATTGGAGACTACCATGTGTCCTTGCGCCATCTATGTTTTGACAGCAGAACTATAAGTCTACCAACGTTACTGGATTATCAACATACGCGTGATGTGGTGAGTTGCCATTCTTGTTGTTTCTGGACCACAGAGGTGATTTATGGCAGGTTGTGGCCGGGGATTGTCAGTAGTGTTGTGGGCAGTGTTGAAGGAGGAACTTGACATGGGAGGTCGACCAGCAGGTATTGTTTTGAAGTCGTTGGTGTTCCTTGTCGTTTCAACCGGTATTTTATTATTTTTATGAGTGTTTGGTTAATACAAATTTGTTGAACCTTTTATGATTATTTGATGGTTGTCTATAGTGATTTTTTAAGGCAAAAGTGTGTAGACAAAAGATTTTTCTTGAGCTACATACGAGAATTTGAACTTGATTCTAGTGTTCTTAAAAGCATAGATATGACTGCCATGTTATCCTGGGATGGACTATATATTTTAAATTGACTCTAATGCACATTTTGGGCGTAATGCGATAGATCTAAAGTTAAAATTCAAGTATGTTTGAGAAAAGAAAAATACCATCTCAAACCATCTCAAAGGGATGGAGTAACTTAGGCTATTTCTACCCCCCCCCCCCCCCATCCCCACCAAGTTACGTCCTAAGGCAGGGTGGACGCTTCTTGATTCTTTTAACTTCATAGATTTGATTACACGGGAAGGGTGGAAGGGTCTGAATTGGCTTCCAAACCTCCCATGAAGAAAGGGTGAGGGTCTCTTTCCCCCCCCCCCCCCCCATCACCTCTACGGAGACTCTTGGCAGTACTGCCGAAAATGTAAGTTCATTTTTTTTTTTAATGGTAGTCTACACAAGGGGACGGTTCTTTGTATTCTTGGATTCAATTTCTTATGCACCCCATAACATTCCGTGGGTGGTGGTGAAAAGGGTTACAGGCACATAATGGGTTCAGGAACTGAACCCTATACTACATTTAAGTGGTAAAATCTTTTGAAGCTACTTAAACAAGTTATGTATATAAATGTACATAATTTAGATACTAAGATCTTTGATTAGTGATTCAACAAGAGGCTAAAGGTCTTTTTAAAGGCACTTTACATCTATGACGATTCAGTTAGTGTTATTCCACACCTACTGAACTGGGTGGTAGCTTTAGTAATATGCAAACTACACCTACAGTAAGGAAATGTTGAACACTTCGCTAATATTCCTGGCAGGATCACTAAGAAGAAAGTACTTTCACATTTCTTACACGGCATTGATGGTGTCTGAATTGCTATTTTTTTCATTACATTGCATTATAACGCAAAGTATGCAAATGGTTCTGCTGGCAGTTTAAATTTAGAAAAATGTAAATCAGACGTTGCAAATTCAAAGGGGCTTGTAGCAGAGCCTAAGCCTAGCAGTGGTAACATGTAAAGTCTACTAACCTTATTGGATGACCCATAGAAATGCGGTTCTTCCTGCATAATAGAATGATAGATGGCGTAACTGCCTAAAGTCTACCAGATTACTTAATGGTAATTACGCAGTACGTTAAGTGCGTGGCTTGGGTTAGTGAGTTTATAAAAATTCCAGGCCGTTGTAGGATAGGCTGATAATGTTAGTACCAGACACCTAGGTTAGGCATGGTGAATAATAGTGTTTCGAAGCTTCTTAGAATATTTTATTAAATTACTCATTGTAAATAACGGTTTGACAGGTTTTCATTAGATGTGTAAGTTTTTTTTTCTCCTTCTTCGGAGTGACGAACTTTTGCTAGGCTTCTGACTGCTATGAACCTAATTTCCATACTATTTACCAAACCACACAGAACTACGTTTCGGTCCATTCTGGACCATTAGTATTATCCAGGACAGACCGAAAAGTCTTGTCTTCTAGTGTGGTCAGTGAACCTTCTTCTAAAAGTTGACTTGGTGTGCTTATTTCCCTGCTGTTTGGTGGCCGCCCCGGGGTTAACTGTCCTAATAGAACATCGCATTTACACGGGAGACATCTCCCGTCACGCAGGGTGCAGTCGCACATCCACAGATCTCCAGTATCGGCTTTTGATACTGGTAATGGCTCAAAAGGACCACCCCTTACGGGCTATTCATGCCCGTGCCACCTTTTGGGTGGCTTAATCTTCATCAATCGTCGCATTTTGACATTCTTCCAAAGGGCAGTGTCGTACTAGCAAGTGGTAGCGGCTCGCGAGATAGTCCTATTTTGTTTTGGGTCCTCTGATGGGCGAGGACAAGGGCGCTTTAGTAGGTTTTTGTTCCTAAACCTTAGGAAAAGTGACTGGCGGTTATAACGGCTGGGGGACAGTCAGTTTCTCGCCGGCCACAACACCCACGCTAACGTGTCCTCTCCTACAGGAAGATACAGCAGAATCGGCGGCAGCAGCGATGACGAGGGTATCGCTACACAAGATGACTGAAATAGCTTGCATGCTAGGGACGCCCTCTGGTCTTAAAGCTTCTTCAGCACAAAGGTAAGACTTGTTCTTATTCTCTAGCCTGTTAGTAGTGTACCTCAGTCTTGCATACCTACGAACCTAGGCTGTGGGGTCGCCTTGTGTTAGTGTCACTTGGTTCGTGGGGGTCGGGGAAGGTCCCGTTCCCCTACCCATAAACTACTTTGCGTTATTTCCGGGTGGGGGGGGGTTCACGTCCCCCAAGGCCCTGTCTCTTAATGGGATCTTCTATTTGGTCTCGTCAACAAAGATGGACGCTCCTACAATTTGGTAGAAAGAGAAACTGTGTGCTCCAGCGTTTGACAAAATTGCGTCACCAGGTATAGCTTGCATGCCTTGCTATTTACAATGCTTATAAACAAGAACATGTGCTTAAAACATGCACCTAGCCTAAGGAAATTACTAAAATACCTTAATCCAAAAAGACGCGGCTGCTAGCAGCCTGACATTAGTAACAGCCTAGTTGACAAAGTATCCTTTAAAGGTAGTTTTCAAACGACCTAAACGTAGAGGTCGGCCAGTTATTCCCTTGTCCCATAGTTTCACTAGTTCCCCGTACACTTCCTCTCCCTTTATTGTACCTCACCGGCGTGTCTAACGTCCCTTGGACTTCTTGGGACGTCTACCGTCCCCTCCAGCAGTATTACCAGATCTCCCACTTTGTTGCATTAGCGTCCTTTTGTTTGGCGCACTCCCTCGGCGTGTAGGGCATTTCTACTAGCTTGCGTTTTCCATATCTTGTCTTTTTAATTTTATCCTTTATCTTCGTCTTGGCTTCATTTGTTTCCATCTTTTAGTTTCT
Source organism: Procambarus clarkii (assembly GCF_040958095.1). NCBI lineage: Eukaryota > Metazoa > Arthropoda > Malacostraca > Decapoda > Cambaridae > Procambarus > Procambarus clarkii. The sequence goes on from NC_091163.1 coordinate 6,962,735, forward strand.
CTTTAGTATCCTTACTCTTCTGTCCACTGAAATTGTCGTGCACGCCAGTAATTCTGCGCCCCAGCTCTGCATGCGTGCTTGTCACCAATTAATTCCTTCCCAGAGGGCTCCCGCGCTGGAAACTCTGTAATTTGCCTTTCTGAAGCAGATATTCTTGGCACGGCTGATGCCTTCGTATTCTTGATGTTGCAAAATCAATGTCTTTGCTACCCCCTGAAAATTTACAATCTTGCCACATCTGTGCACCCAGCTTGGACTGTCTGGCCGCGGCAACTATTAAATTAGTTAAGACTATTTTTATTAGTTTAATTTGTGCTAGACATTCCCGCCTCAATTCCCTTTGGTTCATGTCCCTACTTGGCCTCTAGTCCACTTTTACTGGGGGGGGGGGGAGGAAAGGAGCCATTGCATGGCAATCATGGACTTAATCATGGACTCTGACTTAACGATCTACAGAGATCGTTAAAAAAATTAAATTGGCACTTGCTGCTTTAATGCCCTTTGTGGGTAGTACTCTTGGTCATAATTTTCTAGTTTGCTCCTGCCTGTCCTTCGGCGCTCTTTGCGTCCCGTTTTAAGCGCTTTCCGCCTTGTTTCTCTCCCCTTAACACTAACACGCAGCACAGTTTTATCCATGTCTTCGTACACCTGTGACATGCAGTCCTCGGTGTCTCCTCAACACGACTTCAGCGGCCATGCTGGGGTATGCTCCTGACTCTTTGGCGCCCTTGTACGGCAACATTACTTATTGGGGGTTGGTTTTAAGATTTAGCTACTCTGAACTAAATGTACACGTAGCACGGGATATGGTGAGCCCGTAATTGAGTTGGGTTATTCGCGATAACCTTGTTACTGATATTTGGGGCCGTTTTAAATGGAGGTGGGGTTTCCTCCTTCCCCCCCCCCCCAGTTTCTTTTCTTTCTAAGTTCTGTTTTAGTTTTAATATTATCTTGGTGGCTAATGTAGGTGCAGAATGTTTACTAGTCCTTCATTAACGGTTTTTATAATCATTGTAGTGGCTGTGGAATGTGCATTGGTGGGGGTGGCATTGTCACGTGTAGTGTTCAACGAGCCATTGTACTTTCCTAAGGGGGTTAGTCCTTGAGGGACTTGGCCTATTGATTTAAATGTCCTCCTCCCAGGGTAGTCGTAGCTTTTTTGTAGGTTTATTATAAGATCTATAACGTTAGGTGATGGTATCGTTAGCATTATGACTAGTTTCCATTTTTACCGTTCTAATTTAGTGTTCTTTGTACTAATTAGGTGCTGCTCCTACCCGACTGGAGGACACCGCCCGCATCCCTTTAGTCTGGATTACTGGCAAGTTTGCCCAGCATGCCCTATTTATATTACCAGTACTTGTCTCCATTATTTAAAGTCTCTTCCCAACTTGTTTACCAATGTCGCCGTCAAGCAAGTGGGAAAGTATTACCCACTTGCTTAAAAGCCTATTAATCTTGTTTAAATTACCACTCAAGCTGTCAATGTAATCAGCTTTAATATACTTATCTCGTCTCATTTTTTCTTGCAATGTATCTGATCATTTTATTATTCTGCTAGAATTTACCTGCTTTAAATTATCTATTAGATTAAGGACCCGCCCAAAACGCTGTACGTACTAGTGGCTTTAAGATTGTAAATACTATGTATTCTCACAACCCAATGTACCTTGTGTATAAATCAAATGAAAATAAATAAAACGCGCAGCTGCCTTTTGCTTGTTAATTGTACTTTATCGCAGCACTACGGCCACCGCGTGAAGGGACGGGAGTGGTACTCTCCTGCGGCACGGTGTAGAGTACTTGGATACCACTTAGATATGGAGATAGTTAATGGCTTGGCAGAACCCGGGAGATAAAGCTTCGGCTGGAGGGTCATAAGTGAGCAAGATTCCCCCGCCACTCCGGGGCCTTTGAGAAGAGTAAAGTCAGCTACACTGCTCTCTGCTAATTGGTTTAACCTTGTGCAACAGAAAGCATTGTTAATTCATATACCTAGTTTTATTCCCCTGTGTTTAATTTTCCTCTCCCCAATGTTAACATAATTTGTCGCGTATTTTAATGTTTTAGGTGATTTTTTGGGGGCACATAAATGTCGTTTATGCCCGAAACGCTTTGCGTAATAGTGGCTTTAGGCATTGTATGTACTAGCTCTACCTATAAGTTAAACAATCCTTGTAAATATTTATTGTATGTATGTACCTTACCTAAATAAAATTGTATTGTATTGTCTTGTGGCTTTGGGGGGGGGGGGTCCGGCCATGGGACTGGTGAAAAAGTAACCCCCTAATCCCCCCCCCTCGCAAGTAGTAAGGGGGGGATACACATACTCGTCTAGTTACCGTCAGCTTCATGACTTGGAATTGATACGTCCTGTTCTGGGTCTGGTAGATAAGGATTAGAGCACTAGAACTACTCTTGACGTAGAGAAGGGCTGTTTTCACCCCTGGCCCCTTCCACCCCTCTCCAGAGGGGTCACTTCTAAGTGTTCTCGTTCTGGTTTAAAAATATTAAATTCCTTGTATTTCGGCTAGTGTCCTTCATACGGGTCCACATTTACCCAACATTATCACGGTACTTTCCACTGTGTTGCTGTTTAATTTGCATCCCTAAGTCTTCATCCCTGTCCACATAGGGTTTCATTAGTGTCCATTGATCTTTTCAAAGCATCAAATGTTGCTAGTAAAATCTACCACTACAGGTTTCTTGTATAAATCCTCCAACTATACAATACAATTTTATTTAGGTAAGGTACATACATACAATAAATTTTTACAAGGATTGGTTGACTTATAAGTAGAGCTAGTACATACAATGCCTAAAGCCACTATTACGCAAAGCGTTTCGGGCATGATAAACTTAAATGACAAGCTTAATACTAATTGAGCATAATGAGTAGAATGAAAACAAGAAATGAAAACAGATGAAAAAGCAGCACAAATACAATTATGTCGACAAACGGCGCTCTTTAAAGAAAAAAGACATTGGTTGACAATAGAAGGGTAAGGTAGGTTACAGGGAATTTATTAGGTATAGCTTTGCTTTTAACTTAAACTGGTTGAGAGAGGTACAGTCTTTAACATGGTTGGGCAGGTCATTCCACATTCTGGGCCCCTTGATTTGTAGAGCATTTCTAGTTTAAGTCGTACTCTAGGAATATCAAAACTGTATTTATTTCTGGTGTGGTGCTCATGGGTTCTGTTACAACCTTCTATGAAGCTTTTGAGATCAGGATTGGCATTATAGTTTAGCGTTTTATATATGTATAATACACATGAGAGAATGTGCAGTGACTTAATGTCTAACATATTCAGAGATTTGAGTAGGGGTACCGAGTGATGTCTGGGGCCAGAATTGGATATTGTCCTAATAGCAGCTTTGTGTTGAGTAATTAGAGGACGTAAGTGATTTTGGGTAGTAGAGCCCCAAGCACAAATACCATAGTTGAGATATGGATAGATAAACTAATAAACTAATAAACATAGTAAAGTTAGCGTTAAGATCGGTGATAAACTCGTAACTAGGAGCATAAATTGACAATTTTATTGCACTTTACTGTTGATAGGAACTTAATGTTCCTCCTTTTCCCTTTAGCTAGTGGCTGGTCTACATGCATTTAGCCCAGTACACTTTAGGACGGTCTGCATGCACTTGTTCACATTTTACTCTTTACATTTCACTCTTACAGGAGCATGACCTTGGACACGAGGCACTGGAAGATGGATGCATGGTAGGACATCACAAACTTTGATCACAAACGGGGTTACAGAGACTGGGTACGTGACCCTTCCTCCAGTGATTGGCATCATATAGTACCCTCCTCCAGCTGACTCCTGGAAGGAAGGCCGTCTACACCAGGAGCAGACAGCACCTGCGGACTTCAGGCATCCTGCATGAAGGCTTAAGTTATGGCTGCATATGCTTAATGTGCACTTGTTCTAATGGCGTTCATAGTCCCACTCTAGGGATGGGCCCATCAGCCATCCCTGGCTGCCCTGTGTAAGGTACCTCCTGGCTCTTGCTAGACACTTCTGGCGATGGGGTACTGCAGAATCCCGTGCCAAGTGGAATTGCTAAACGGGTGGGAAGTGTTTAAGAACAAAGGTAACTGCAGAAGGCCTATTGGCCCATACGAGGCAGCTCCTATTCTATAACCACCCAATCCCACTCATATACTTGTCCAACCCGCGCTTGAAACAATCTAATTAGTTTAATTAATTGTATTGTATGTCTGTATTTTCTAATTTATTATGCACCCCAGACAGTTTGTGGGCGGTAGTGGGAAGTGTTAGACACATTGGCTCGGGTACTACCCCCCAGAAAATTGGTTATTTGCATTAGCTGAATAAGGAGGGTGAGTGATGCAGTTGTAAGTGCATTTTACTTCCTGGTTTAAAGAGCATAGTTGACTATGCAATAAGATTACAATAGAACCCTATTATTGACAGTTTATTGGAAGGCCCATAATTAAACTAGATACTGGGTCTTAATAATTTCTTTGAACATTCTTTCGGTCTTATTAATCGCTAGACAGCCTTGTTGCGTTAAGGATGTGACCTTCAATAGTACATGGTAGTCATGTAGTCAGACAAGGCATAAATGGAGCTTGCTTCAGTTCTAAAAAGTGTACACTTTTGGCAATCATCGTGAATGGTGCAACGTATGTAGACGTAATAATAATTTAACGTTGGGTATCCTTAAGCCTTGGAGCAGCTCGCTATATTGATGGGATGGTTACTATTCATGGGACCACTTGTTAGGGTCAAACAATAGTTAATGTTTGTGACTTGACAACTGTTGGACAAGCTGTAGCATAGGAAATGTTATTAGACTACCGACTTGCCCATCTTGCATGTCATACATGCACGATGTCAGGCATGGTTACTAGAATTAAAGTTCCTGGATTATGTTTCATTGCATACCAGCTACATAAATGTTGCCAAACTCCTCTACCACTACCCCATTTCCTCGGCTATTCTGAATAGTGGATGGTCTAAAAGTATATAACGGTACCAGTAAGCCTACTTGTAAACTGGCAAGTAAACCTTATCCTTACAAGAATGTTACTGTAAAATATTGTATTAAATACTTAAGTGTACTTTATGCAGTGTTCCTGAAAATCTGGATTTGGCGTTTTTGTAAATGAAATATCTTAAACTTTTTGTATTACAAAGTGTAAAGACTATCCCATTAACATAACCTAATGGTGGGTAGAAACTGGCAGTAACCAGTTATGAAATACTGCAGTGTATTTGTACCTAATAATAAGAGGGGAAACTATCCTTGGGAAATAAAGATTAATGAGTATTAACTAAAGGGAAGCTTAAATGTTAAGGACTTAAGGACGAGTACTGAAAGCCAAAATTTATAGCAAACTGTAATTGTGGTTGAAAGGTTAGTGTGGGCCCCATTATACCTGAACTTTATAGCAAAATGACTAACGGTATTGGAAAGATTAAATATATTTAGACAATCTTCAGTCTGGTTCACGGTAGCTCTAGCTTCCAAAGCTACTAGTGCTTATTGTCTTTAGTCTCGTCTTCTCTAATACTGTGCTGTACTTGGTGACCTTACTCTATATGACATTGGCAGATTTGACTCTCTTGGGCTCTTGACTAATTATACTATAAATTCTTTTAAAATGTCATGCCTGTACTATTTAACTGTAGAATTTGTCCATTCAAAACTTGAACCATAGTCCTAATTTAGTTACCATTTAAGAGTTCGGGTACATGGGGTCAAATTTTAATATTATTTAATTTTAGCCTGTTCAAGATTTTATCACCCTCCTTTCTTTCAAGGGTGCTGCAGACTCTGCAATAATGTAGAAGTGGCCAGGGATAAGGAAATGGTAGTAGAGGAAGTCGGTAATGGCAGTAATAAAGACAGCGGACATTAGACTAAGCAAGAAAAGGAAGACATCGCACCAAGAACTGGTGCAAGACAGTCAAAGTAAGTTCATACTAATAGGTTGCAAAGAAAATGAGGATCTATGAAAGTCATGGAAGTGATAGGAATAGATAAAACTGTTGGGCTAGTGATACATCTTGTAAAGATGTCTGCAACTTGAGTAGAATTTTGCATGATGAGAAATAGAGATCCTGGACAATTATTTGGATAAGTTATTAATCATCCACACTGGTTAATGGCCAAAACATGAAGTTGACATAAGGGCACTAAATATGTAATTAGGTTGATACTGATCATAAAGGCATATAGCCCAGTCATGCAATTTGTGGACAATGGAGGTGCTGGATAATAAGTTTCATACCAATCTTTATTATAGCACTAGTGGATGAAGATAAATTACACAAATCACAATAGCATGATGCATAAAATGAACATCCACGAGGGATTGGTTTGTCTCGGAGAGACTGCAGGATCCGTCGGTAAATCGGGATTTCCCGGTTGCAATTATTTTAACCATGTCGTAGCTCAGTCGATGAAGGCAGGGTCTGGGATCATCTTGGACATAGGTTCGAACTCTCGTCACGGCCCCTGTTGGATTTGAGATGAAGATGCATGTTGGTAGTCAGTGATGGTGACTTTAAATCCAGAGACGGAGGCCTATGAATCTAGGACACTTTTGGACCCATAGATTTGTAATGTAATCCTAGACATTGTGCATAAACATGTTAAGCAGGCTATGAGGGAAGGGGAAAGTTCTTTCAATGTTAAAATTGGTACTTGGAAAGAAAATGGAAGATCTGGGTTTTAGATACCATTTTGCCCTTGGGAGGGGGGGGTGAGGCCAGTTCTTTCGGGAATGAACTATGCAATGCATTCTAATCTAAAGAGTAATATAGTTTGGAAAAACATGATTTTAGAATACACCATGGGAGAATTTGGAAAAATCTTTAATGAATTTGATTGGCAAGACTTCTCAATAGGCAAGAAATATGTAAAGTTTTGTAAAATGAATCACAAAATTTAAAACTACAAATGAAATGGGAAATGATTGGTTCAACAAATTGAAAGAGGGATAACTAAAAAAAAAAAAAAAAAAAAAAAAAAAAAAAAAAAAAAAAATAGGCAGAGTACAAACCCTTAAACATGCCAGCACTAAGACAAACTATAGTGAAGAATGGCCAAAATTTAAGGCAGATTTAAAAAATTTAAATTGAAAGGAAAATGGGGAAAGTAAATGTGTGAAATGCAGCGAATGGTTGCAAGTGTGTGAAATGAAGTGAACCAGATATAAGAATTCCAGTGAATGTAGTGCACACAAGTCTAGGGATAGTGGGGGCAGAAGTGCTCAGTTTAGAAACAAAGCAGTTGGGTAAGCAGAAGTTTCATCTTGGCTTAGGTGTGGTCGCTTGAGCTCGGCATTCTATTTAAATTGATTTTTCAGGCATCCGTGTGCTGTAGCAGATGTGGAGGAAAAGGGCACGCATGGTTCTAATCTACAAAAATGGCATCAGGGAAGACCCCTTAATTAGACCTGTATCATTTTTAATAGTCTGTAATATTTTAAATCTTGATACCGAATGGTAGAGCAGAGGAAAAGCAGTATGGGTTTCAATGTAAGATACTTTTGTAACATTTCCTTTCTGGTTTGATGTCTTTGATTACATTTGTAACGTTTACTAAATTTGTAGAAATGGATTTCAGGAAAAGTATGGTTGGATTAACTGCATCACTAGACGTAAAATAAAGGCTTTTGACAGATCCTTGCTTTCCGACCGTCGCTTGTCCCTCGATAGAATTCTTGGCAAATCGGATACTTTTGATACTTGTTCTAGTATTGGCATCCTTGGTAATATTTAGCACCTTCTGCCTTCCTGGTTTGGTGCCACTTTGCACCTTCTGATTTTGTGCATTTGATAGTGTTACATAGCTTTCCTGGTTTGCCTTCTTTTGATAACATCTTACTAGACGCTGTAGGGATGGTTGTAAATGGTTTTCACCACAGGAGCGCACAACATTGTGTGAGGAGCCTGTACTTCTCAAATCTGAAGTGTTTTAAATAGTGTACATGTATAATGAAATACAAATTGTTCAACCTTTGGAAACCAAAGCTGAAATGTGTAGCAGTTGTATGGAGTTTGTATTTTAGTATTTGCATTTGGAGTTTGCAACTTTTCCAGTTTGACTGCAAATACAAAGTACTCTTGGTTACACAAACCATTTAAGAGGTTGGAGGCATTAAGCTAGAAGATGGGAAGAGGCAATGTGATCACTACATACCAAATAACAATGAATTAAAACTACAAACCTTTAACTTGAAGGAAAAATCAGCCATAGATTTAAACTAGATAACTAAGAAATAACAGTAAAATAACCTTTGCAAATGGTTAGTTGGAACAAGTAAAATGTGGTGGGGTGTAGCAATCGGTAGTTTGAAAGTGGCTGAAATAGAAGACACCACGAGTGTTGCTCTCGTCCTGTAATTAAATTTGCCATAGATGACTATGAAGCAAAGCATAAGCATACTAAAGTCAGATTGTTACCTGAACGAGTTAAGTCCTGTGTATTAGTACTGTATAAGGGGGGGGGGGGGAAGGAGGGTTGTATAATTTCCAATGTCTCATTATATTAAAATCCTCTTTAGTATAATCCTGGTTTGGTGCCTTTTTTTGATAATTACTTGCTTACTGTCTAGTATAAGTGTACATGGTGCTTATGTGCTTTAGTGTTCAGAGTAATTTCATTAGTAATTAACTATTAAAATCTCTCTAATTAGGGAGGGGGGAGGGCAAATGATTGCATTGGTGCATATACTGTACTAGATATGTTGTGCCTTGGTTGGGACAAGAACATACTTATTGGTTTTGCCACAAGCTAGGATGGCAATAAGTGCCGAGTAAATAATTTCTCTTGCAGAGTATGGTGGCTGAAGGTATCGGCAGGCTAACTACAGTACAGGATGGATGTCGGATCCTACTTGCAAGCATCAGCTAGTTTTATTATGCATTATAAACTCAGGGTTAGTAATGGTAATGTTTCTAGGAAAAATAGAAAACTAATTTGAAAATAAAATAACCTGTAGTCCATATTACCAAGCAATTGTAATATTAAACTTATTACATTTAAAAAAAAAATCTAGGACTGAATGAGGTTATGAATATATCTGATGTAAAAGTTTTGAAAAACCATATTTAGTATATTAATGACTTCACTGGCAAAACTAACCATAAAGTAAAGGTTGTTAATGTAGGAATATAAAATTACCATTATCAGATGCTTTCATCGCAAGCGAGTCCGAGCTGTTTGTAATCGTGGGTTTGAACAGTAGATAGGATGGAAATGGTTGAGCATTTGTAACCTAATACAGTACTTCTGTTCACCTAATACAATAGGCATTTTGAAGTTTTGCAAACGTATGAAACTTGGGAGCTGGTCGGCTGAGAGGACAGCACACTGGACTTGTGATCCTGTGGTCCTGGGTTCGATCCCGGGTGCCGGCGAGAAACAATGGGCAGAGTTTTTCACCCTATGCCTCTAGGTACCTAGCAGTAAAATAGGTACCTAGGTGTTAGTCAGCTGTCACGGGCTGCTTCCTGGGGATGGAGGCCTGGTCGAGGACCGGGCTGCGGGGACACTAAAGCACCGAAATCTCAAGATAACTAACTTGTGCATAGAGTTAGGCGAGAGTCAGAAATATGGGGGGCTATCCTTTAAATGTCTTCATTTATTGAAACATTTGTTAGGATAATGACTAAAAAATGATTGATGGCTTTGTATTGCTAATTTTGAATGATAAAATGTGTAAAGGGTTGTAAAGTTTGTGATATGCCTGCTTATGTAGAAAAGATTGTTTTGTGCAGTCTTTTAGTGTAAAGTAAAATCCTGGGTTTATGAATGTAAAACTATCTGGTGTTATTTAGACAATCTTGCTCCATGGCTAGTAAAAAAAAAAAAAAAAAAAAAAAAAAATTATACATTTGTATAAAAACTAAGTGCTAATTTTGTTGCCCATTGGTAAAAAGCTGTGGTGCTGTTTTTAAATTTATCATGCTTGCATGCTTTGATCTTCCCAAAAAATACCAGTGGATAGTTATTTGTTAGTCTGTTTAAGGGTAGTTTACAAACTTTTTTGAGACATTTTAAGGTTCTCATTAGGTTAAATACTTTACCCTTGAACAAGGTAAATCTTTGGTCTTTTGTGATAGCAGAAGCTGTAGAATGTTGTTCCTTTGGGTGGTGTTGGGGAGGAACTTTGTCAAGTGTAGCGGAGAGTAAGGAAATGGCTGCTGGTCTTGGATCATAAATAAGGGTTTCTGATCAAATGTGGAGATGATCAACCTGCTCAGTCACTTTAACTTAAAGCTTACAAACTGTCATCCATACTTTTGTGAGAAACTGCATTCACCTGAGCATATGGTTCAAAACGCTTGTGCTCTCTAGAGTGGAGTACTGCTGCACAATGACAGCCCCTTTCAAAGCTGGAGAAATTGCTGACCTGGAGAGCGTGCAGAGATCCTTTACTGCTAGAATCCACTCGGTAAAACATCTAAATTACTGGGACCGACTAAAGAGCCTAAATCTGTACTCCCTTGAGCGCAGGCGGGAGAGATACATAATAATTTACACGTGGAAAATAATTGAGGGGCTGGTCCCAAACCTGCACACAGAAATAACATCACACGAGACCAAACGACATGGCAGGATGTGCAGAATACCCCCGTTGAAAAGCAGAGGTGCAACAGGTACTCTGAGAGAGAACTATCAACATCAGAGGCCCGAGACTGTTCAACACGCTTCCACTACACATAAGGGGCATAACTGGCCGACCCCTCACAGTGTTCAAGAGAGAACTGGATAAGCACCTCCAAAGGATACCTGATCAACCAGGCTGTGACTCATACGTCAGGCTGCTGAGCAGCCGTGTCTAACAGCCTGGTTGATCAGTCCAGCAACCAGGAGGCCTGGTCGACGACTGGGCCGCGGGGACACTAAGCCCCGGAAGCACCTCAAGGTAACCTCAAGGAGCAACCTATGTTTCCTAGAAGCAGCAGCCTACTACCAAATTTGAAGATAGTTCTGCAGCAGAGTGCAGCTTCTGGAAAAAATTTGCTTTTTAAGACTACTAAAGCTTGGTTAATAGATTGTCTTGCACACCTGGGGTCTGGGATTTGAGTATGCTAGAGCCAGATTGTAACTGTTAAAAATCCTCATTGATGGTTGTACGACTAGTTTTTATTTACCTGCAGCATAATGGCAGTTGGTATAATGTTCTTGGCTGTTTTACTAATGGTAGTGGTGATGGGATTGTTGGGCAGAGTACGTGGATAGTGCATCAGACTTATTGTCTAGTTAATTTTTGTTTGTGGTAGGAAATACTAATGGCTGGCAATTTGTAAAAGGGGCCCCAAGAGAAGATTTCTGCTACATTGTACAGGCACCAGCATGCATAGTGTTTGGAACAGGTCCTTAATATTTCCCACCACTAGAATGAAAAAACTTGACCAGGTACACATTTACTACAGTTAGATTGGCACCTGGCCAAAGTGCTGGGTACTACCACTACCTTGTAACATCGAGGGTGATGTAAGCATTTCAGATGGTTGTGCCTGACTAGGTAGTTAAAGGGCTACATCATTCAAATGGTTGCAATTACCTAGTTTTCCAGAGATGGTTAATGTTGAACAGATGTAAAAAAGAGAACCAAGCTTTTTTTCTAAAGTTTTATCACTTTACAAAGATTTAATAAGTTTGCCTAACAGTTTTGTTGGTCATTTAAGGTAATAGTTGTAAAATGACAGGAAATTGCTAAAGTATTGACCATGAACTAATTTGTAAGTCAGACTTGGCATGTCATTTGTCAATTAAGTGAATCAAAAGGCATACTTTTAATTTATATTGATGAAATAGATGTATGATCATTCTACCCTTCTCATCTGACAGGTGTGGAGGGCAAGAAATAATTGAGGGGGATGAAGATGTTTGCTGCAAAGCTGAACACGGAAAGATTTTCTTCATTAAGTAGTTACTTCATTAAGAATTTCTCCCTCTTGTTTAAATAGTACTTGCAGTAAAAATATAATCAGCATTTTGTTGTGCTGTTTAGTTATTATGGGCATAATATACTAGGTGTAGCTTTACAATGTGATGGAACAGGCATATCTTAGGCTAAGACATCTTTAGTTTTCCTTGCAAGACAAACTAAAGATATGCCTGTTACATCACATTGTAAAGCTACACCTAGTATATTATGCCCATAATAACTAAACACAAAATGATTATATCGTTACTGCAAATACTATTTAAACGAGGGAGAAATACAAGGAAGGGTATGACTGGCTCCAGCGTATCTTAAGATACTTTGTTTATCCCCCCCGCTTTGTAAATCTTGGATAATAAAATGTCTCGGTGTGTCCCTAAGTTTATTTACTTCCTGATCAAAGTATTACACTACTGGTTTAGGAACCAGTAATATTTAATCATATGTGATCTGAAGACTAGAGGTGCAATGGTGTGACTAGCATTCTGGTTAGACACCTGCCTTAACCCATTATTATAAGCTGAAGAACTACTGATTTCAGTAGATGGTTCTACAACCACCCAATGAATTTAGTTCTGCCTTAACCCACAAATACTAGGTGTCAACCAGAATTCGTTTCACACTATTGCCTCTTGTTTTGTAACTAAACGTTAATGGAAATTAAATATACCAAAAACTGTTTAGAAATCATTATAAAGATTTTACTAAATATCAGTTATCAAAACATATCTAATCTTCAAACCACATACCATATAACCAATGGAAATTAACTAACCTGAAAACGCTTGAACTTGCTAGAATGTCTTCCAGGCAACATTTCCAGATTCAACCTGAAAATTTAATGCATTAGTATACAAACTATAATTTACACCACACAGTTAACTCTGAGATAGGCCACAAGCTTTTTGAATAAACATTAAAGTACATGTGCTAAAGAAGCAGAGATCATTACAAACCTCATACTGTAACCAGTGAAGTAATTTTAACACTACAAATGTTGCATGTGCCTTTACAAAAATGTGTACTGTACTCTATTGTCTACAGATAACATTCTGTGCTTAACAAATTTAAAAATGTTTGCCATAAATTAAATGCACAAGTTGTGCACAGATAGACTAATAAAACTTAAGCAATAACTAAAATTGTTTCCTTGCTACATATCTAAAAACTGGAACATGGACCTAACAGTACTAAAGCACTGTAAAGATGTCAAGAACAATTTCATATCTGGCACAGTAGGAAACAAATGTGACAACAAAGGCATTAGTTTCTAGTAAATGACACCTACTACCAGCAGCAGTCCAAGCAGACAAAACACTAGATGAAGTTATGACTACAGTTTATATCAACTCAACCCATAGCTCTCAAGGTCCACACAACCTTTCGTATGTTTTATCTATAGATTGGTGGGAGATACCTTTCTCACAAAGTCTGCACAAGTTCCTCAAGTTTAACTTGGCCATACTTGGTTTTCTAAGAAAATTGAGCATAAAATCTCAATTACCTACAAATATTGAGGATATTAAAATACTGATTAAACTAAATTAAGCCCACCCACAAACCATACTGCCTTGGTGGGGTCCTTTCACATCTATAAAAGGCATTGAAACCAATCTTAATGATACAGCCAAAGAGGAAACCTAATATATTGACCTTTATTATTTCTTTTCACACTCTAGGCAATGTATTATATATCCAAATATTGTCACACTTTCTCAACATCAAACACAGCAAATGTTAACCTCTAAATCTAACAAGTTCTTACTGCTGCTTCAAAAAATCCTATTTGCCAATACATCACAACGTACATGTTATTCACATGTTCATAAAGCTTGCAGTTGCTCTAGCCAAAAATGCCCAGGTGATGTACCCTTTGCACCAACTTCATCAAGCCAAGCCACTGAGTGAAATGAGGCATCCTGTGTCCCAGATTTCACTATTTAAGCCCAAAAAGTACACAGAAGGAAATAGTAACGCATCTAGTGAGATACTGCTGCAAAAGAGCAGCAGTACTCAGAAGTATGAAGTAAAGAAATAGCTAAGAGGTTATATTGTAACATTACTAATATTGCATGCTACAGTCCAAAGTGCAGCATGGGATTTATGAACACGACATGGTGCTAATGGCCAGTAATAGAGCCATGAAAAACAATGACAGTCAGTACACCAGAAACATATTTACTCAATGTTGGGAATCTTTTACCAAATGTGGGGCAAAGGGCTAACAATATTGTTAGTGGAGACATCATCAACAATTATCCAGATTAACTGAGCCACCATCCCTGGCTTTTTGTTAACAAAATGAAACATTTTTGCCATCTGTTGTTTTCCAGGCTGCAAGCTTACAGCATGAGCACAGTCCAAATTTCACAACACAATGCACTTTTGCACATCACAGGCACCATAGTACAGGATGCAACGAAGTGTTACATCAAGTAAGGCTACTCGAAACAGAAAATGTAACGTATAAGGAATAGAAGCAAGGCTAATGAAGACTTTCAAACTTTGCTAACATTGACTTACCCCAACCCATATGTCCTCAGGCTTTGCGTTACTGCCAATCTGTATATATTCAAACCATTAAGTTGTGCTTCACAGTATCTGACAGAATTATATACAAAATTTAGGCGCCATATTATCCCACTAATGATCTGTATCTGTAATCATACCTGTATGATGACCAAACCACACACCAGAAAGTAAAGAAACAATGACGTTTCAGTCCGTCCTGGACCGTTATCAAGTCGTGTAATAGAAGAGAGAAACAGGCAAATATACAAGGTAAGAGAGTAAGATGAGAGGTGAGGAGCAGGTAAAACTAAGATAAATGTAAAAATAGGCTAAATGTAGGAATAGGCTAAATGTAGGAATAGGCTAAATGTAGGAATAGGATAAATGTAGGAATAGGATAAATGTAGGAATAGGATAAATGTAGGCATACGATAAATGTAGGAATAGGATAAATGTAAGAATACAATGAATGTAAGAATAAGGTAAACAAATAGAATGATTCTAAGATTATGATGAAGATAAGAGGAAATGTAAGAATAAAAGAGGTAAATATAAGAAACAAGTGAAACGCTTAAGTCAGGTCACATTTGTTAAGAAGGTTAAAGCATTTACATATGTACTGTGAAAGGTAAGAGTTGACGGCAACAAAGCCAGGACTGAGGTTCATGTTGGCCATGTTGTGTATCACAGCCGAAACAAGCATGCCCTACTTCTGCAGAAGTGGCCAGAACACTGGGGGCTTAAGATCAATCAAACACATGTAAAAAATCACATAAAGGATAGCCTATACAAAGCAAATGCAGTCTTAGAAAAACTGAGAAGATTCTGAAGTCTCACTATAAACATACAGCTTCACTTGAATAAAAATCTAGTCCAGCCACATCTACAATATCCTCCAGTTAACACTACATACCATCAAGAAAACATGTACAAACGACAAGCAGTGCTAAGTAAGCCAATAAGAAAAGCTGCAAAATACCGTCCACTGTATGATCAGACAATCCACAAGCGCTATAAACTGAATATAAAACCACTAATATCACTACCGCACTTAGCCAACAGGGTGTGCAACGAAATCCAAATGTTAAAAAGACGCAATGCTAGAAAAATTACTCCAAGATGGGACACCCCACTCCCACAGCTGATGGTCCAAGAGCCTCGATCTACTCTATGAAAACCCAGCTCCACAATACATAATTCCTAGATGAAATACTGATCAGAACTTCCTCCCTCATCTTAAACAAATAAAATAACACTAAATAAATAATAAAATAAAGACTCTTAGAATATCAGAACATGTGTAATTACCTAGGTGTAGTTAGAGGATGAGAGCTACACTCGTGGTGTCCCGTCTTCCCAGCACTCTTTGTCATATAACGCTTTGAAATTACTGATGGTTCTGCCCTCCACCACCACCTCACCTAACTTGTTCCAACCGTCTACCACTCTGCGAAAATGAATTTAGTTTAAATCTATAACCTCCTCTTCTTCAAGTTTCAGGTCTCAGGAATTCTTCCCTATCATTTTTATCGATTCTCATTACTATTTTGTACGTAATGATTATATCACCTCTTTTTCTTCTATCTTTTAGCTTTGGCATATTTAATGTCTCTAACCTCTCCACATAGCTCTTATCCTTCAGCTGTGGGAGCCATTTTATTGCATGTCTTTGCACCTTTTTCAATTTGTTGATGGGCTTCTTAAAATATGGGCACCATACAACCGCTTCATATTCCAGCTTTGGTCTAACAAAAGTCGTGAATATTTTCTTTATTATTTCTCCATCCATGTATTTAAAAGCAATTCTGAAACTTAGAAAGTGCAGCATAAGCTCCTCGCATAATGTTCTTTATGGGGTCCGCAGGTGATAGTTTTCTATTTAGAACCATCCCTAGATCTTTTTCTTTATCAGAAGTCTTTAACCCTTAGACCGCGCTTTCCATAACATGCCATTTATTCACATTCAATTCCATTTGCCAAGTGGTGCTCCAAATACTTATTTTGTCCAGGTCTTCTTGAAGGGCATTACAATCACATAAGTTTCTTACCTTCCCTCTTATCTTGGCATCATCAGCAAACATGTTCATGTCATTCTATATTCCATCTGGTAAATCGTTTATGTAGACAATGAACATTACTGGTGCAAGAACTGAACCCTATGGTACTCCACTCTTAACATTTCTCCAGTCCAATACTTTGCCTCTAATTTCTGCCCTCATTTTTCTGCCAGTCAGAAAATTTGTCATCCATGTTAGAAGCCTACCTGTCACTCCTCCAATATGGTCCAGTTTCCAGAACAACCTCTTATGTGGAACTCTGTCAAAAGCCTTTTTTAGATCCAGATAAATGCAGTCAACCCAACCATCTCTTTCTTGTAAAATCTCTGTCGATCGATTGCTCGATCATAGAAACTGAGTAAATTCGTTACACAGGGTCCTCCAGATTGAAAACCATACCGTTTGTCTGTTAAATAGTTTTCCTCCATGCGTTCTACCCATTTAGTTTTAATTATTTTCTCAAATATTTTGACTATTACACTTGTCAATGATACAGGTCTATAATTAAGAGTGGTCTTCCCCACTGCCACTTTTGTAGATTGGAACTATGTTAGCCTTTTTCCACACATTTGCAATGACTCCGGTACACAGGGATACCTGAAAAATCAGTTGAAGTGGAATGCCAAGCTCAGGTGCACATTCTCTCAGAACCCATGGTGAAACTCCATCTGGCCCAACTGCTTTGTTCTTACTTAGCTCCTTGAGCATTTTTTCACTTCATCTCTAGACACTTCTATGTGTTCTATGTTGTTCTCTGGAATTCTTATCGTGCCTGGTTCTCTGAAGACTTCATTTTGAACAAACACACTTTGGAACTTTTCGTTTAATGTTTCCCACATTCTATTTTTATTTTCCGAGATTTTGTTTCCCATTTTCAAGCTCTGAATATTATCCTTTACCTGCAATTTGTTGTTGTTTATTTTATAAAATAGGCCTGGTTCTGTTTTACATTTGTCCACTATCCCTTTCCCCACATTTCTTTCTGCATCTCTCCTCACTGCCGTGTAGTTGTTTCTTGCTTCTTTGTATCACTGGTATGTTTGGGGGTTTGACCTCTTCCTATATTGATTCCATTTTTGTGTCTTTTGGTCTCTGGCCCTCTAGCAATTTCTGTGGAACCAATCCTGTTCCTAGTTCTGCATCTTTGCTTAGGTATAAAAATCTTGTGTGCCTTTATCATATATTTCACAAAACTTGACATACATCTTGTTTACTTCCTTGTCTAACTGCAAGTCTTTCCAGTCAAATCCCTTGAAGAAATTTCTAAGTTCCCCCATAATGTCCTCTCCTTAAATCAGGTTTTTCAACTGCTTGAACCTCCACATTTTCTTCCTGATTGTAACACATTGCATACTTTAATCCCAAAAAGACATGGTCACTTTTACCCAAGGGAGAGAGGTACTGAATGTTAAATATCACTTCCTCTTTCCTGGTGAATACTTTATCAAATCCAGCATGGA
This sequence comes from Procambarus clarkii, assembly GCF_040958095.1. NCBI lineage: Eukaryota > Metazoa > Arthropoda > Malacostraca > Decapoda > Cambaridae > Procambarus > Procambarus clarkii. The sequence goes on from NC_091163.1 coordinate 6,980,707, forward strand.
GGCAACATTCCCTTCCCTCATCCTTGTAGCTTGTTTAACGTGTTGATACATAAATGTTTCCAGGATGATGTTTACAAATTTACAGGTCCAAAAGTCCTCTGTTCTAGCTTCATGTACCTCCCAGTCTATGGATTTCAAGTTTAAGTCGCCGACTACCAACAGTCGTGACCTATCTTTATCTCGCCATAATCTCTTCATTATTGTTATAAGACCTTATCATTTATTGTTCAGCTCCCCTTTGTTCATGTGTTGCATGGTGGTGGACTATAAGCATTTATGATTATTAGTTTATCATCTTGATTGCAGATCTCTAGTGCTATTATGTTAACTTCTCGTGAATTAACAATTAATACAGTATTTTGTTTACCGTTAGGTGTTCTTTCACCAGCACAGCCACGCCACTGCCTTTCCTGATTTTTCTGTCCCGTCTCCAAACTTAGGAGCCCCTTGGGAATATAACCTCATTTAAAATATCATCTTCAATTTTGTCTCTGTGCGTGCAACAATGTCTGGCACCTACACCTGTATCCCTCCATCTATGTTGGTGTATAAAATTTTCAGGAACATGTTCACTCTCTCTCCTTGTTCTTCACTTCCCCTTTCTCTAATGATTTTGTTCGTTTGCCTTTTTGTACCATTTTACTGGCTTGCCTACCCCCTATCACTGTGTAGAAAAACATTGGATTTCTTCTTCCTTCCTGCTCTCATTTCGACGTTTTGCCTCTACAAGGTTCAGTTTCAGCTTCTCCATCTTTCCTTTTTGTGTGAAAGCATCAGAGAGTTTATGTATGAATGCTATACAATATTCATCTTTAGACATCCATATATGCTGAAATACATGTGAAGAACCTTACTCAAGGGGCTAGGAACAAATAAATCAGTTGGACTAATTGGAGTTTCACCTTGGGTGCTGCGAGAATGTGCAACTGAGCTGAGTATTCCACTCCATTTACAGACAAGGAGTCACAATAACGTGGCCGAAATATGTTGCCCAAACCACACACTAGAAAGTGAAGGGATGACGACGTTTCAGTCCATCCTGGACCATTCTCAGGTCGACTGTGAAACACAATCAACTTGAGAATGACTTGACTTGAGACTTGAGGTATAGTTAACACTCCATTTAATATTAAAGACACCTTTATACACAGGAATCTTAGCAGATACAGTACATGGAAAAAGGCAAACATTGTTCCAATCTATAAAAATGGTACCCGAGAAAAACTGTGGCTACCATTTTTTACAAGAAGAAGAGCAGTCCCTGTGGTGCAGTGGTAAAGCACTCACCCAGCACTTCATGAGCGCATCGGCCTGGGTTTGTATCCTGGCCAGGGAGGATTGACTGGGTGCCAATCCTTTCCTATAACCTCTGTTCACCCAGCAGTGAATGGGAACCTGGTTGTTAAACGATTTGGCGGGTCATATTCCGTGGGAAAACTTAGGATGAAGAATCTGCCTGAAACACGATGCATGCTATTGCTTATCAAGAATGTAAGAACTCTTGTATATATATAAATAAAACAACAAACATTTAAATTAAAGACCCATATCATTAACAAACATGGTAGTCAAAACACTAGACAAAATAGTTCAAATCAAATGGGTACTAGTACACCTGGAGAGTAATGACATATAAACAGACAAACAGACAATATGGTTTTCGAACAGGAAGATCCAGTGTAACAAATCTACTTAGTTTATATGATAGAGCCGACTTGATTCTATAGGAAAGAGATGGTTGGGTTGACTGTGTCTATCTGGACTTAAAACAGACTTTTGACAGAGTCCCACACAAGAGGCTGTTCAGGAAACTGGAACATGCTGGGTTGGTGACAGGGAGACTTCTGACATGGATGAAATTTTTTTTAACCAATAGGCAGATGAGGGCAGTAATCAGAGACAATGTATCTGACGCAGGAATATTACAAGCGGAGTACCACACGGTTCAGTTCTTGCACCGGTAATGTTAATCTTCTACATTAACGATCTACCAGAAGGAACACAGAACTATATGAACATGATGCTAAGATACTGGGGAAGATAGAAGATGTAGACGACTGTCATGCCCTTCAAATTGATCTAGATAAAGTAAGTGCTTGGAGCATCATGTGGCAAATGGAATTCAATGCGAATAAATGTTAAGGAACGGCCAACAAAAAAGTGGCAAACACCCAACAGAAAAGTGGCAAATGCCCAACAAGAAAGTGCCAAATACTCAAAAAAGTGGCCAAACACCCAAAAACAGAAAAGTGGTAAAAGCCAAAAAAAAATTACCTAAAACCCACACAAAGTTTGCAAAATGCCCAACAAAAAAGTGACAACCAACAAAAAGGTCCCAATAAAAAAATGCTTCACACCCAAAAAAAAAGTGGCAAATACCCAACAGAAAAGAGGCAAATACCCAACAAAAAACCAGCGTTGAATGTAATGAAACGCCATTTTCTGGGTGAGACCCGGAGGCTCCCCGGAGCTTTACCGGCTGATATGCTAATGTCAGACTTTGGCATCAGTCATGTGTATGGAGTTCTAGGGCCTACCGGGGACCACGAGCCAGAACCTGGCCCCCTCAGAGAGGCAAGGGGAGCAATGGCCTATAGAAACCCCCGTGTGGTTGGAAGCATTCTATGTCTGCCATCGACCGGGTCAAGCATCCAGAAAGGTAAGCATTCCAAAACAAACCCCTATTCTGGTGAAAATTGCTACCTAAGCCGAACTAGTGAATAGAACTCTTCAACAGAAAACACGGAAACTAGTATGACGTCATACGTCACCGCGCCGCTGTCTGCGCAGCTCCCCCCTCCCCGGGAGGGGGAAGGGGGAGCCCCAGACCTCCCACGCCGGCTATCCACCCATCAGTTCTGAGGCTGGATGTCAAAACACGCGAAAAACGCCGACCGGAGGGAGGGAGGGTTGCCGGGGAGCCTCCGGGTCTCACCCAGAAAATGGCGTTTCATTACATTCAACGCTGGTTTTCTGGGGGGAGCCCCGTCGGCTCCCCGGAGCTAACTACCCACAGAGGAAGGTCAAAGGGACAAAACCGGGAGGCGGACACCACGCACCCCCCAAGGAGGCGAGACAACCGGCAGCAAACGCCAACCCAAGGCGCCACAGCCCCGAAAATCCCGGGAACAACACGAGAACCACGAGCAGCAAGGCCCCTGCACGAACACCAAAAATCCATGCCCGAAAGACTGCAAGGCCACGTCGCCCAGACGGCAGCGAGAGCAGCGAAGCCACGAACGCCACAGGCATGAGGGAAGAACACAGGCAGCTTAGCCGCAAGAACACGGCTGACCACCCGGGACACCATCACCCGCGAACCGGGAAGAACAGAACCGGATCAACGCAAAACGCGCTCCGGACCCAAACGCCGTGGCACGCAAACAACAGCAGAGGGCCGCCACTGAACACAAAAACGACACACCCCCGGCCCGACCAACAAAGCACCAACAAACCCTGGACCCCTCCAGAATGCAGCAGCCCCACCCCGCGCCAGAAAAGATGGAGACTGCTGCCATCAAACAACCAAAACGCTAAAACCGAAGGAGCAAGAAAACACAGCGAACCGACCCCCAGAGGCAAAGGCCCAAAGGAAAGAGCCGACGAAAAAACACACCGGAACCGAAGGGGCACTACCAACCGAGGAGAAGACAGAGCACGCTGACCAGAGACCAGGATGGTGCAAGCGGCGCACGAACAGGCCGGAGGTGAAATGACGCACAAGACAGCTGACTAACGGTGCAGAAGCAACACCAAGACCGAAAGCAAGCTGAAGCGGCTCCGCCTGCGCCGCACGAAAAGAGGCGACAGTATGTGGCAAGACGACGGCCCCCAACCCCCACTAGAAAACCAAGCCGAGAGTAAACCAAGCCAACAAGAAGGACCCACCGAAGAAGGGACAGGAAAAGGAAGGACCGCCAAAATACCCCATACTGCCGCCAAGAAAGCACGCAGGTGGGACACCTACCACGAAGCCACCCGACCACCAACCGGAGGCGAGACCACGAGGCAGAACAGAAGCAGCCCCGACAAGGCCCCCCCGAGCCCAGGAAAAAGGCGGAGCCGCGAGAAGATCTCGGGCGCGACCACCGAAACCCAGGCGGCACAAGGAGATGGAACGTCTGCCGAACAGAAAAACTCCGAAGCATGCAAGCCCGCCAGGAGTTCAGAAACGACGGGTCCGATGCGAGACATCGCAAGAACCCCCCCAAAAAATAAAACAACAACAACCGGCAGGGCAAGCTAGGAAAACCAAAGAAGGCGGAAGGGTCGCCGCCAGAACAGGACCCGAACCAAGGGGCACGAACAACTGCAACAGACCGAGACAAAGAAGCACATCACAGGACACAGGCTGACCAACGCCTAAGAACACACGCAGAACATTCCTGCTGCAGAAGTGGCAGGAAGAAAGAGCAGAAGCACAAAAAAAAAAACAGAAGAACAACCAGGGGTGGACAATCAGGCAGGGACAAAAACCCCACGCAATCCCCAGGCACAAAACGGCAGCAAAGCGCCACTCCACAACCGGACACAGGAACAAGGACACGCCACCGTGAAACACGGTACCAATGCTCACGTGCAGCAGCAGCAGCAACAGGCACCACTGCAACATGCAACATGTAAATAGCAACTCCCCTCTGCAAAGGCAGAGAACGGAGCAGGCAGACCCCAGACAGGGCCAACTGAGACACGACAAAACCCTGCAGGCCCAGAAACCTGCACCAGGCGACCGACGGCGGAGAAACCCCGCTCGATACCTGCTGGATGAGGTACTGGGAGCTCTTTTACACCTCAAGCCCGGCCCAAGGTCAGGCCAGACCGGCCAGAGGATGGCCCACCAGGCAGCTGCTAGGAGCAGTCCACCGGCCCACATACCCCCACAACCAGGACGGGCCGGAACTGCCATACGAAAACAGGCCAGTGCGCCCTGGAAGTCCATGGACGAACCAGCAAGAAGGCTTATGCTCGCAAGTAGGTCGTGTAACAAGCACAGACCACTGATGGTAATACAGTGTTCCCCAAAAGTGCCAATAGCACCACTGCACTCCACTGGTACTATCCCGCAAGTTCTACCAGATAGGCGGGACCCAAGAGCCAGAGCTCAAATCCTGCAAGCACAGCCAGGAGCCTCACCAGGTGAGTACAGAACCAACCCTACAACCCCCACACCTCAACATTAAAAAAGGAGGGTCCCCTGAACGACTCCAGCATGGGTTGGCCAAACTCGCAGGACACCGGGTCGAAGGTGTCACCGACCCCACAGGCAGCAGACGGAGGCAAAACAGAGAGTCACCCAGAGACAAAAGGTGAGAGCAACCCTCAAACTCGCTGGAAGCGAGGGGGGGGCTCTGGGGTCACATCCATCGGACCCGCGCGCCCCCAGGGGTTTCCCAGGGTCCCGAGCGTTTACTTTAAGAGGACTCGCGCTCAGGTAATCCCAGGCAGGGTACTGCTAACCGGCACCCAAGCTACCAAACAACTTTCTAAGAGCTGAACCCCCGGGACGTGTACACTCACGGGGACCTAGCAGGGGGTACCACCAGAAATACTCAGAACACAAGGGACACAAGGGGCAAGAACGAAGGCAGACCCCCCCACCAGGTATATAAACAAAAGAAAAAGAAAACCCCGCAAGAGGACAGCGTACCCAAGCGGAACAGAGCCGGCCGCTATGATTGGTAAAGACAAGCTGCACAGTACCCCGCGCCCCACCAGTGCAAACACTGCCCCTTACTCTAAGGCGAACAAGGGAGACAGAACACCCGAGCACACAAAGAGCGGCCGAAAACCAAGCGGTAAACGGCCAAGCAGGGGCAGGACCCAAGGAACTTGTGGAAGGTGGCCCCAAGCCCCAAGGGCAGTACTTACAGGGCACCCAGGGAAGGGAACCCTAGGCGCATGCAGCCCGAGTACTGAAGAATCACACCCGGCTCACGCACCACCTAGAAAACAGACACCACACTCTAGGTACAGTGCTGAAACAACCACTGGAGCCGGAGCACATAACCATTGCCTATAGCATCAGCCGAAGAACTGATGGGTGGATAGCCGGCGTGGGAGGTCTGGGGCTCCCCCTTCCCCCTCCCGGGGAGGGGGGAGCTGCGCAGACAGCGGCGCGGTGACGTATGACGTCATACTAGTTTCCGTGTTTTCTGTTGAAGAGTTCTATTCACTAGTTCGGCTTAGGTAGCAATTTTCACCAGAACAGGGGTTTGTTTTGGAATGCTTACCTTTCTGGATGCTTGACCCGGTCGATGGCAGACATAGAATGCTTCCAACCACACGGGGGTTTCTATAGGCCATTGCTCCCCTTGCCTCTCTGAGGGGGCCAGGTTCTGGCTCGTGGTCCCCGGTAGGCCCTAGAACTCCATACACATGACTGATGCCAAAGTCTGACATTAGCATATCAGCCGGTAAAGCTCCGGGGAGCCGACGGGGCTCCCCCCAGAAAAATGCTAAAAGCCCAAAAAAAGGCCAAACACCCAACAGAAAAGGGACAAATACCCAACCAAAAAATGCCAAAAGCCCAAAAAGAAGTCAAAACACCCAACAGAAAAGTGGCAAACACCCAACAGAAAAATGGCAAACGGCCAACAAAAAAAAGTGGAAAACACCAACAAAAAACTCTAACAAAGTGGCAAGCGCTCGACAAAGAAAAATCCAAAACACCCAACAAAAATAAATCACAAATGCATCCCCCCCCCCAAAAAAAAAAAATAAAGAAATGCCCAACAAAACACTTTTGTAGCAAAGGCATGCTACAAAATGGCTTCCAGAAATGATAAACGAGAGTTATGAGGAGAGGGGCTTTAAATATGCCAAATCTGAAGAACACTTGGAGAGAATTACAGTGATAAAGCGAGGTCAGAAGTACAGTACTGTACTTATACCTCTGCTGGTGATGTCACATCCTTTGTCAATGAGGCTTGCAATTGGAGGCCGGAAGCGTAACGGCTAGTTACCCATGGATAACCAGAGCCGGCAGAAAACACCTGCATGGGGCACTGGGGCTGGGTGGAGGGTGACAGTGGGTGTTTCCTAGACAAACGTCTGGGTGGAAAGTCTGGGTTGGCTGGCGTATAGGTGATATGCAGAGTAATGTACATGAAAGTTAGTAGGAAGAGGCAGTTTCCTCTGCTATGCTGGGGAATTACATGACAAGAAGATAGAAGAAAATGAGGCGATATGATCACCACTTACAAAATAATAGCAAGAATCAACCAAATTGACAAACAGGAATTCCTGTAACTAGCAACCTCATGAACAACTCATATATTCTAGGTAAGTAAACAAAGGTGCCTGAAAAAATATTACAAAGTTTCCTTTCGCAAGCAGAGTGGTAGACGGTTGGAACAAGTTCAGTGAGAAAGTGGAGGCAGCCAAAAAGTTAGTAGTTTCATGTTATACAGTATGACAAAGAATGCTGGGAAGACGAAACACCACCAGCATAGCTCTCATCCTGTAACTACACAGGTTACACACTCACTACAGTATTTGTACCCACCAGGTACAAGTAGCAAATAGATTCACTTGGCCTGTCTCCCTAGTGAGCTCAGCAGATGCTTTTATACAATACTCTACCACGTAGCTGCCGCTCTGATGTTTCAGTGCGCTGCTGCAAAATTCAAAGGAACACTCCTGCAAGTCTATACAATGATTTAATACATGAAGGGGGTACTGGGGACCCTCAGAGAATGTTCATTTAGATGACTGTTCATAAAGTGAATGTTCCTAAAGTGAATGGCCTGTATTATTAGGACAAACAAATTTTAGAATTCTTTTTATTTTATGCACACCTGGGTGTTGCATGGTATAAACAGGAGCACAGCCCAAGGGTTAACAGCTCTTCAGTGCTTACCTGGGCTCTGAGAGACTTCCCAGGTAGGAGTGTATAATGTCTCACTCGTGGAAATTCACTGTAGTTCTGGATTGATTGATGAAGATTAAGCCACCCAAGAGATGGCACAGGCATGAATAGCCCGTAAGTGTAGTTCCTGATGCTCTTCTTCAGAAGTGTCTGATCTAACAACCCATGTTTCTGTGGGAGATTTGTTTAATAAATGTAAAATTTATGAAAAGTATGACTGTTGGCATGCTTTTTGAATACTACAGAGCTGTAATTCCCAAACATTTGACAAAAAAACACTATTTTCTAATAACTCAAAAGACCTGTGACCCCTGCCACACTTTTTTAATTTAAAACACTGATTTAAATATTTCCTAAATGGGATACTCATAACTTACCACTAATTCTCGACAAGTGAGATATACCGTACTTAAAATACAAGTTCCAAATATGGTTAACCAGTTGGGAACAACTGCTATAGATAAACTCCCCTTCTTGAGCAAAATTGATTCATGTATATTTGACAAGATATATATGTATATCTGACAAGATATATATGTATATCTAACAAGATATACTATATACAATATATCTGACAAGATATTTATGTATATCTGACAAGATATTATGCATGTACTGTATATGGTATGTATGAGAAATTGACACAATACCCTGCGTGTTTGAGAAGCCTGTTCGCAGACTTATTGAAGTCCTCCCTAGGCCAACTACCGACCTTCTCCAGGATGCAAACCACAACAGTTGCTCAACTTCCCACATACCTATTTACTGCTAGGTGAACAGAGGCATAAGATGAAAAGAAAAATACCCAATCATTTCTAGTCAGGCCTGGGAATCTCACCCAGGATTTTTGACTGCATGTCAGTGACCACTGTACTACAGGACCCTTAAATACAGACGATGAGACACAATAATGTGGCCGAAGATATGATGACCAAACCCCACATCAGATTTACGGGCTATTCATGCCCATGCCATCTCTTGGGTGGCTTAGTCTTCATCAATCAACCATCACATCAGAAAAAATGAAGAAACGATGATGTTTCAGTCCTTCCTCGACCATTATCAACTTGGACAATAATAATGGTCCAGCACAGACCGAAATGTTGCCGTTTATTCATTTTCTGATGTGTGATCCATAAATGCTATAGACTAAGAGCATTCCCTTTCCTGATCAGAAGTGTTCCATAAGTTGATAGGATAGTATGCATGTATACTATGCTAGCCCATTCACTCAATTTGATACTCTATGAAAATGCAACTCTCTTGCCTGATCAGAGATATATGAAACCAAGCAACCCCACTTAACCTATTAAGGCTGTGATGGGAAATGTCAATATTACTGGTGCTGTAATGTTTACTAATCACATTTTTAATGAATTGGTCAACTCCATAACAAATGTGATATATTTAGGGAGAAGACAGGTTGATTATGTGTATACATGGAGACAGCTATTTGCCTGACTCAAGTAATGTTGCAGAGCCAATTGAAAAAAAAAAAAAAGACTTCCTAAGAGTGAACAAAAATCTTTTCCAACATCTATTTTTAAAAAGTTAGACATGCTGGCTCTTACCTTCTAGATAAATAACAGAACATTGGTAATAATTAGGAAATATTTATCTTGCCAACTTTACCTAACCTGTCCTCTTGTATAACACATCGTATTTTGACAAAGTCCCCAATGTCAAAATATGATGTACTATAAATCATAGCTCACAAAATTGACTGGCTGTCCCATTTTCTATTCATGGGCACTCAGTTACGTTAATTTTGGCAAATTTAGTACAGTACCTTATTTTTTGTGACAACTCTTGCTGACAGACAGCTTTACCACCACAAAAGAAACATATTCACAGCATACAGGTATATCTTGATCATTTTACTAAAAAGGTATTAAGGATCTCTATATGACATCACAAAATATCTATCATTCACTACCTCTCAAAAATTTACTTCCTATCCAAGGCTCGGTCACTGACATTTCTCACCGACTTGATATTTAAGCACAAATGTTTTCTTGCCAAAAATAAAACATTTTATTTTCAAGCATAAATCTACATACATTCATTGTCATTTTTATAATAATATTACATTGATTAGATATTTGTATTTTCATTTTTATTAAGGGAAAATACTGCATTGCCTCACCTTTTGAATACTAGCAGAATAATTTACAACTACTTCATGGCCAACTAAATTTCTGTTAAGTCCCTCTGCATGGTCACTTCATATGCACATAATACTCCAATTGCTGGTCCATAGGGACCAGGAAAAGGTGATATTAAATGGACTCTTCTATTAGTCGCACATCTCAGGCCAATATCCCAAACCTGAAAGAAATGAACACAGAGAGAGGTTATCTTGTAATGATTTCGGGGCTTAGCGTCCCCGCGGCCTGGTCCTAGACCAGGCCTCCTTTTTGTTACACACCCCTAGGAAGCAGCTGTAGCAGCTGTCTAACTCCTAGGTACCTATTTACTGGTAGGTAAGAGAGACATCAGGGTGAAAGAAACTTTATCCCCATTTGTCTCCGCCTCCACCGGGGATCGAACCCGGAACATCAGGACTACGAATCCGAAGCACTGTCCACTCAGCTGTCAGGCACCACTGTAAACTAGTTTTCTGATAAAACCATCTTCTCAGGTAGTTTCTAGAGTTAATAACAGAACTGTAATATATTATCAACTCACAAGTAATATCTGATCATTAAATAACTACTGTAAGCACAGTCCTTGTCTAAATGATTATTATGATTTAGGTCACTCATACAGCGATAATCCTTTGCATCAATGTTCCCTATTCCTACATCTTATAAGTACAGTATTTGCAACAAGGTGGTAGATATCAGGCATAATGAGACTGCCATACTTGGTGGATACCAAGTATGGCGAAAGACTGTTTGCGGCACAGAAGTCGATATCAAGTACTATATTGTGAGACTGCCTATTTGTGCTTCACAGGTTAAGTGTTATTACTTGTCATATCCAATCTTCCTTTCTCCATTTATCACATGTACTGGGTCAGTCACCAGCCAGGGTAGGGGGGTCAGTCACCAGCCAGGGTAGGGGGGGTCAGTCACCAGCCAGGGTAGGGGGGGTCAGTCACCAGCCAGGGTAGGGGGTCAGTCACCAGCCAGGGTAGGGGGGGTCAGTCACCAGCCAGGGTAGGGGGTCAGTCACCAGCCAGGGTAGGGGGTCAGTCACCAGCCAGGGTAGGGGGGGTCAGTCACCAGCCAGGGTAGGGGGGGTCAGTCACCAGCCAGGGTAGGGGGGGTCAGTCACCAGCCAGGGTAGGGGGGGTCAGTCACCAGCCAGGGTAGGGGGGGGTCAGTCACCAGCCAGGGTAGGGGGTCAGTCACCAGCCAGGGTAGGGGGGGTCAGTCACCAGCCAGGGTAGGGGGGGTCAGTCACCAGCCAGGGTAGGGGGGGTCAGTCACCAGCCAGTGTAGGGGGGGTCAGTCACCAGCCAGGGTAGGGGGGGTCAGTCACCAGCCAGGGTAGGGGGGTGTCAGTCACCAGCCAGGGTAGGGGGGGTCAGTCACCAGCCAGGGTAGGGGGGGGTCAGTCACCAGCCAGGGTAGGGGGGGGTCAGTCACCAGCCAGGGTAGGGGGTCAGTCACCAGCCAGGGTAGGGGGTCAGTCACCAGACAGGGTAGGGGGTCAGTCACCAGCCAGGGTAGGGGGTCAGTCACCAGCCAGGGTAGGGGATCAGTCACCAGCCAGGGTAGGGGGTCAGTCACCAGCCAGGGTAGGGGATCAGTCACCAGCCAGGGTAGGGGGGGGTCAGTCACCAGCCAGGGTAGGGGATCAGTCACCAGCCAGGGTAGGGGGTCAGTCACCAGCCAGGGTAGGGGGGGTCAGTCACCAGCCAGGGTAGGGGATCAGTCACCAGCCAGGGTAGGGGGGGTCAGTCACCAGCCAGGGTAGGGGATCAGTCACCAGCCAGGGTAGGGGGTCAGTCACCAGTCAGGGTAGGGGGGGTCAGTCACCAGCCAGGGTAGGGGGATCAGTCACCAGCCAGGGTAGGGGATCAGTCACCAGCCAGGGTAGGGGATCAGTCACCAGCGAGGGTAGGGGGTCAGTCACCAGCCAGGGTAGGGGGGGTCAGTCACCAGCCAGGGTAGGGGATCAGTCACCAGCCAGGGTAGGGGATCAGTCACCAGCCAGGGTAGGGGATCAGTCACCAGCCAGGGTAGGGGGTCAGTCACCAGCCAGGGTAGGGGGTCAGTCACCAGCCAGGGTAGGGGATCAGTCACCAGCCAGGGTAGGGGGATCAGTCACCAGCCAGGGTAGGGGGTCAGTCACCAGCCAGGGTAGGGGATCAGTCACCAGCCAGGGTAGGGGGTCAGTCACCAGCCAGGGTAGGGGATCAGTATAAGGCAACTTTACTATCTACTTTATTTGTTCCATTTATTGTTTTGCTACCATTGTCAACAAAAAATTCTTAGCTTTTTTCTTACAACAATCAATGTACCATTATTCAAGCACTATGGTATTGTAATACGTAACATTATTATTATTATTAATATGAAGGATATTGCATAAAAAATCACTTTAACGTGGTATAACCATGACAAATTCAATGAGAACCGTGAAGAGGATTTGATCCTACGCTCTGGTTACTCCCAAGCAAACGCCTTAGATGACTACACCACGACATGGTCAAAAGAATTCCAGGTTGCTATTCTTTTGGCTGTCGTGGCATAGTGGTCTAAGGTGTTTGCTTGGGAGTACCCAGAGCATAGGTTCGAATTGTCCTCACAGCTCCTACTAATTTTTTCATGAAGGATATTAATCCACTTCTTCAAGAAGTCAAATGTAATGCACACAAAGGGCAAGAGCTTCAAGCTAAACAAGTCACAATCAGAAATCCTATGTTTGAATCCCGAGTGTGACAGAAATGGCTAGACACATTTCCTATCACCTAATGCTGCTGTTCATCTGTTGTGGGGTTACATCTTGGGAAGGGTTAGCAGTTCGACCTGGGTGGGTGGGGGGGGATGTCAATACAACCTAAAGTGTATATGTACACAGGCTTGCTGTCCCCCGATAACAGGAATTAAACCCATGGAACTGACTATCTGCCACAGCTGTAAATGCTAAGTGATTAATTTCGTTTAAATCCAGATAGAGAAATCATAAGGAATCAATGAGTGAAACATTGACAAGTCCTCGGCTTCTTGTCCCCGTCGAGGCCACTAAGGAGATAGTGGCCCTTTGGTAAATTTTGATAAAATTTGAATGAAAACATTGTGAAATGTAAGTTTTGTGTGAAATTACACAAATGGTAAAGTAGGGTGATGCGCCACAGGACTCTTATCAGTGTTTAAGAATTTGGAAATGCTTCAATTTTACCTTATAAATAATAAATAATAAATAAATGTTTATTCAGGTAAAGTACATACATACAAGAGGTGATACAAAAATTGATAGATTTATAGATAGAGCTAGTACATACAATGCCTAAAGCCACTATTACACAGAGCGTTTCGGGCAGGAAAAACATTAAAGAGTAAAACTTAATACTAATTGAGATTAAACTATAAAATGTGTTGAGAACAAATAAAAATAAAAATAAAAACGGGGGGAACATGGCAGAAAAACAGCACAAATATAATTAGGTCGACAAACAACATTGTTTAAAAATAACAGACATGGGTTGACAATAGAGGGTAAGGTAGGTTACAGGGAATTTATTAGGTAGTGCTTAGTTTTTATCTTAAACTGGTTGAGAGAGGTACAGTCTTTAACATGGTCGGGAAGGTCATTCCACATTTTGGGTCCCTTGATTTGTAGAGCATTTCTAGTTCGATTAAGTCGTACTCTTGGAATATCAAAACTGTATTTGTTTCTGGTGTGGTGCTCATGGGTTCTGTTACAACCTTCAATGAAGCTTTTGAGGTCAGGATTGGCATTACAGTTCAGCGTTTTATATATGCATAATACACATGAGAGAATGTGCAGTGACTTAATATCTAACATATTCAGAGATTTGAGTAGGGGTATCGAGTGATGTCTGGGGCCAGAGTTGGATATTGTCCTAATAGCAGCTTTGTGTTGAGTAATTAGAGGACGTAAATGATTTTGGGTAGTAGAACCCCAAGCACAAGATATGGATAGATGAGTTTAATTTACCCGAGGCCCAGCATCTAGTGACCACGACTGGAACGGGTAGCCAGCGGCTTGTCAAAGCTCTTCTTGTTCTTGGTAACACGTACAGTTTACACGAAGATATGGTGGCGGGTCTCCCCTGGGTGAAGGCTGACGGTGTGTTTATAGCGTCAGCTGATCCTTACTGTTCTTGGTGGCTGCGGTCACGTTTTCTATGATAGTCCGGGTGGGGAAGATTTTACCTAAATTTACCTGAGGTACTAGTGGCTTCGGTGAGGACAGGAAGCCGGCGGCTTGTCAAATGCCCCCCCCATTTGCCCTGATGGACTTTTCCAGCTGTATTTTAAAATCCCAGCAGGGTTTTGGCATTTACGGTATCGGCGGGTAGGCGGTTCCACGGGTTTATTACCGAATGGGTGAAAAAACGTCTCCTGTTTTTCTGTTTTTGTAGGACGTAACAACATAACAGTTGCCTAACTCCCTCGTGAACTGATTCAAAGATATACATTAACGTTGAAATTCAATCAGCTGTCAGTATAGATAAACACACAAGCAGTAACACCAGATGAATGATTAATAAAGATTAAGCCACCCAAAAGGTGGCACGGGCATGAATAGCCCGTAAGTGGAGGCCCTTTGGAGCCATTAACAGTATCAATAGCTGGTACACCATCTGTGAATAGTGTCTTCACTAAACTCACAGATCCTGCTACCAAGTATGATCTTACACAGTCTCCGTGGCGCAGTGGTAAAACACTCGCTGGGCGCTTTGGGAACGCTTTGGCCTGGGTTCGTATCTTGGCCGGGGAGGATTGACTGGGCACCAATCTTTAACTGTAGCCTCTGTTCACTCGGCAGTGAATGGGTACCTGGTTGTTAAACGATTTGGCGGGTCGTATTCCAGGGAAAATTAAGATTAAGAACCTGCCCGAATGTGCTGTGCGCACATGTATGTGCATGTCCCAAATGTGCTGTATGTGCATGTCCCGAATGTGTATGTGCTAGTGGCTTTACAAGAATGTAAAAACTTGTATATAAGCAAAAAAAATTATTGAATCTATATGCTCCAGTAGGAAAGTTAAAATTATATTGATCTTCCACCCTGTGCTCAAGCAGAGCCCACCATCATTCTTAATGACTACAATGCTAATATGGCATATAATTCCTCTTTCTTACCTCTGTATTAAGACTCGTGTCAGGACCTAGGTTTAGTCATCTCGGCAGAGAAAACATAATAAATCGATGCCCACCTAGACAGGGAGAAGCTGTTTGCAAGATGTAACAACCTTGGCTCCCAGCTTGACTATGTAAACAGATTCAAATACCTTGACCTTGAAGTGCCACAGTATGGTCCTGTTGTATTCAGGCTCTGTCGTTAGTATAAAGAGCTCTCAAGGCTGTTTATCGACCTGATTGTATTTGTGCTGTTTTTTCTGCCATGTTCCCCCCCTTTTTTATTTTTTCTCAACACATTTTATACTTTAATCTCAATTAGTATTAAGTTTTAGTCTTTAATGTTTTTCCTCCCCAAAACGCTTTGCGTAATAGTGGCTTTAGGCATTGTAGGTACTAGCTCCATTTTTTTTTTTTTTTTTTGGGGGGGGGGGTATATATACAAGAGTTGTTACATTCTTGTACAGCCACTAGTACGCGTAGCGTTTCGGGCAGGTCCCTGGAATACGATCCCCTGCCGCAAAGAATCGTTTTTTCATCCAAGTACACATTTTACTGTTGCGTTAAACAGAGGCTAGTTAAGGAATTGCGCCCAGTAAATCCTCCCCGGCCAGGATACGAACCCATGACATAGCGCTCGCGGAACGCCAGGCGAGTGTCTTACCACTACACCACGGAGACTGTTAAAACCTGTATCTATAAATCTATCAATTTTTGTATAACCTCTTGTATGTATGTACTTTACCTGAATTAACATTTGAATTTGAATTTTGTTGCAAGTTATCACGCAGGCTTGGATGCTAATTTCAAAATTGTAAAAATGATGTACCTTGCACACATCAGATCTTTAGTGGATTATGCTGCACCTCTGCTTGCTTTGCCCCAATTAATACTCTGCCCCAACAAACACTCTGGGCCATATTTGCTTTCAAGATTTAACTTGGATGACATGGAATCAAAGTTCAATTATAGGTAACTCATGTTTATTTCAGCATTACATATTCAAAACTAGTTTATCAGTTTGATTAAACATTAAAAAAAAATTCTTGTGATCCTAAAATTTATGCATGGTGCAGGTACCTGGTAAACAATAAATGCATCTTGCAGGCCTAACATCATAAGACAATGCTAAGAAAACCTGAAGACTTCCAGGGTAAGCTGAATCACAGACTTACTACTAATATTTCCCATATAATCTACAATTGATTATACCAATTATTTTTAAGACAATTTACAGTACTAAATGAAATACTTTCAGTAATCACATTCAGTTAAAGGATTTCAATGATTACATAGGATTAGATAGGATTACAAACAAGGAATCACCGGTATACAATTTTTCACTGAAGGTTATATAGAATTTTAGATGGAAATCTAAAATGATTTGAACACTTTGTAAATATTCACACCAGGTTGATTAATTTATAATATGATATGAAATTTAATACAATAGTCTCCAAGATGAAAGCAATTCCAAACTTTAAATCATATATATTTATATGAAATATAAGCTGTAAGATAAATTGAAATAATTTAAAGTATTTTAAAAGTGAGCACCGTACATCACCGCATCGCAGATGCTCTGATAAAGTTAGCTCTATACATCACTGCTTCAGAGATGCTATTACAAAGTTAACTCTATACATTACATATCCTCAATGTATACTACATATTTTCAGTTACGAGATTTGTGTTTGCAATGCACAAATTGCAACACAGCCACTCGTATAAAAATATTATCAAGTACCGTACTTTAGACAACGTCATACTGCTGCCAACAGCTATTCTCACTCATTAATTACTCCATTTCTAATTCCTGCTGTGCATACTGTAGTATATGGTATGACAGACACACACTACTGTGGGCTATATACACTTCCATGTGACATACATACAGTACATACTAGTACTATAATGAGACAAATAATATGGTGAGAAAGATAAAGATACACACACAAACACACACACACACACACACACACACACACACACACACACACACACACACACACACACACACACACACACACACACACACACACACACACACACACACACCCATTGTTAACTCTGTTAACATTTAAAGTACAGCTGGAAAAGATCATCAAGGCAAATGGGGGGGGGAGGCCTTCAACAAGCTGCCGGCTTCCTGTCCTCATCGAGGCCATTAGTGTTAGTGACTCTCGGGTAAAAGTAAACTGAGGCTTCGTTACTGAGTGGACAGCGCTTGGGGGTCATAATCTTAAGGGCCCAGGTTCGATTCCCATTCGATGCAGAAACAAATGGGCAGACTGTCTTTCACTCTGGTGAAGTGCTGTTCACCTAGCAGTTAGACAGCTGCTACTGACTGCTTCCTGGAGATATGTGTATACATGTGTTAAGAGAGAAATATATGTAGTTGACATTATAGAGGAAAAATAGACTGGTTAGAAAGGCGGGGTCCAAGAGCTAATAGCTCGATTCTGTAAGCACAAATAGTAAACACACACACAAACAATAGAAGAAGTGGTGATATGATCACTATGTACAAAATAGAAGCAGGAATCGACAAAATTGACAAAGAAGAAGAATTGTTGAAAATAGCAGCCTAAAAAACAAACTGCCAAAAACATTAGAAAGTTCACTTTTGCAGAGTAAATTCAATTCAATTCAGAGTGGTAGAAGGTTAGAACAAGGTAAGTAAAGAAAGTGGTGGAGGCCAAAACCGTCAGCAGTTTCAAAGCAACATGAAAAAAGAGTACTGGGAAGACTAGGACACCACGAGCATAGCTCTCACCCTCTAAACTACACTTGAGTAATTACATTTTGGTAATTATATATACATTCATACACACAGCAGTGAGATGCAAACATATTACAGTATTACAAACACACATTCACACACTACAGTCAGACTTACACAAAAGAACAACTGTGTAACAAATCACCTAATAAAGTTTGTCCATTACGTACTTTGAATATCAACACAGAGACCATTTAAAGTAATCCAAACAAGCACAATCAAGGGGCATAATATTTTTTTGAAGTCATTATATGTAGGACATATTTTCACTTATCACCTGTGTATTTCAGGGTAGTTGTACAGTATCGTAAATTTTGTATGCAGTTAATAATGCTGTACTATTATACAAAAATTTTATTTCTTTAGCCTGAGTGTTGCAAGGCTTAGAGACTACTGAATCACATTTCATTGTAACATATAAAAGAGACAAACACACACACACACATTGTTTGGTTCTCACACATCAGTTAAAGCACTTATAACATGTTAAGGTTAAGCATATAAGCTATTAATTCCAAAATCATAATATAAATATACATTATAAATATATATATATATACACACACACACACACACACATAAAGCACATTAGAAACTACAAGCTCTGAAGTGCTGGCTGTTTAGCTGACTCCATTTTGTCATTTGTACAAAGAAATAAATGTGTGATAATGAGTGCTGTGGAGCAGATTCTCTTGGCAAAGAATTTTTGCAAATGAAGAAAAATGTTACATGACAACCTGTTGTTTGTTTGAAAACATGCACACTGGAACTTCTACAAGGAAAAAAAAGTCACCCTTTGGTTAGTTTAAATATACATTTTACTAAGACTTTCCTTACAATATGAGGTATTTTATAATAATAATTTTAGTTATTTGTTCTCATAATAATTAAGGCACTAATAACCCCATGGGTGACATACCTAAACAGATAATCAATTGTCTGCAGATATATAAAAATTTGAAGAAAGAAATTAATCAAATTTACATAAATATTCCACAGTAGAACATTAAACTCGAATGTAAATGCTTGCCACATTAGACCTGAATGATCTCTAACCTCTCTGGTATGGTACATGTTTCAATCAACTGCCTTTAGATAATGGCCTCTTTTCTGCACCACTTTCAATTGTTGCCACGATATCTGAAAATCTCAACCTAACATAAGGCAAATTAAAATTTATACCTCACATGAAAAAATAATGATAATATTAATGAACAAATCCACAGGAGCCTTGATGGGGGCTCGAACCTGTGCATTGAGTGTTCCCAGAGACACGTTCTAGTCAACTGTACCTCGACATTGACCATGTCGTGGTACAGGTGACTCGAGCGCGTCTGGGAACACTCGACGCATAGTTTTGAACCTTCATCAAGGCTCCTGTGGATTTGTTCTCTGATATATCATGTTAATGTGATTTTTCTGTGTAATAATAATAATAATAATAATAATAATAATAATAATAATAATAATAATAATAATACTGTAATAATAATAATGATGAAAAGTAATAATAACATAATTATTCGTTTAGTGCTTTGCAGTGTGGTGTCAAGTATCCATTCCAACAGTGATGGAACTACACTGAGTACTATGTACTGAGTACTATGCTGATGCTACTGCATTGATACACCGAGTACCACTCATACAGTGATTTATATTTTTGTCCGGTATCATATGATGATAACTAATTGAGAAAGCCCAGTTTTTATCTTGTAACCTTTCCAGAGCACTCTAAAGACGATCAAACTTGGTTCTTCATTAACAAATATTTTAAAATGTCCTAATATGTTAAACTATTTAATTCTGTATAGGAAGCAATAGCTTCAAGCTCAACAAGCCACAATGTAGGGCATACAACAGGAGACACTTTCACCCACAGGATAATAACCCAAGAAAGTGCTTACTTGCCGAAGCTGTAAATACCAAAACAATACTCCAGTTCGGAATTAAACCGGACATAAATACTCAGAAATAACGAAGGGGAGATCTATGCCAAGCTGCCGGCATCCTGCCCCCATTGAGGCCACTAGAGATGGCAGCCCTCATGTAAATTCAGGTAAATCATGGAGGATTTTTGTTGTTTTTAAACATTAATGACTTGCTCTTGCCATTTGGGTTAGATGCTTAGAGCTTCAGTATAATCTAATGCACTGCAGGGATTTATAGCAGTTTTGATTTTGCTTGCCAAAAAAATATATTAAGTTCCAAGTTTTATTGTCTTAGTACTGACATTTGTAAGCAGGACATGCACGCAAGTGACTTGACGAACTACAGTATGGACCAACCCGACGCAGAAGAGGAAACGCCTTACACTATGCAAGTTGATACAGAATATTACTAATTCTCCAAAAAAGATCAACTCCTTTCACAATATTGTACCTTGACTCAAAAAGTTTAAATTAATACACGAAGACACAAAAACAAATGAAAAGAAAATTGAAACATTTATAATGTTTTATTTGCATAATGTTGCGCATGAGCCAGCACGAGATGGGCAGGAAACATTTTCCTCCCTTGAGGACAACATACAACCAGTGCTGCCTTTTGCCTTTATATGACCAAAACTGGCATATACTGTATTCACCCCAAGCAGTAGCAGTTTTTCCTAATGCAAGTGAAATGTTTTATCTTCTACATTATGGATATAAATGGAGCACCAATGCAAGTGCAGAGTATTGCTTTAAAAAATTTTCTCGCTTTTTGATTGGGATTCGTGTAGCTCGGCATCTATTCTTCGAGAAGGAAAATATGGCTGTTGTGTCAAAAGTGGTAGAGAACCACAAATTTTGAGCTCCCACTCGTGGAAAATCTTGCAGAATATGAGCACAGCTTTAACTTCAGACAAAAATATATTATAAGTTAATTTTAACATTTTAAACACAGTAACATTTTCAATGAATAAATTCACATCTGCTCTTCATACGAAACACACGTTTTTTTCTACGAGCTGTCCAGGTGTTCATTCACATCTGTCACTAATGTTATCGAGTGTTAATGATCAGTAAGATTTGTTATTTTCTGTTATTTGTTCATGATAACAAAAGCACCGAGATCATAAAAAGTTATCTTTGCTTTCTTGGTAACAATTATTACTGATCCTAAGTAGGAATTGCTTCTAACAGCATTTAGTACATAGCCATCAACAGAAAATGGCCACAGACATCCACATGAAGAGCCACAGATCAAGAGCATTATAACTTGATATTCTTCAATACTGTTAAGAATAAACAATTGTTTTTTTTTTGTCGGGTGTGTCTTCTTCAAAAGATCATCAATTATATATAAATGTACACCATTCATTAACATTTCATCAGTATGACTAAATTGACACAATTAACTAAATTTGTCTCTATTCTAACATTTTATATGCAGCCTACTTAAATTATCAACAGACTAGATTCTTTCCAACCAAATATGAACATAAACCATCACCACAAAATACAGCAGTTGAATTATCATAAAAATATAATTATATCTACCATTACTATATAAGATACATTATTGTCAGAGAGAGAGAGAGAGAGATACAACATAAGTTATGTTTGCTCTCTTGCTTTGTCATGTTGCAGAGCACATCAGTTTAACAGCCCTCTAAAGAACCAGACTTTCTTCAGACTTGTTCAGACTTTGTTCAAATTTGCTCTAGACTTGGTCCAGATTTTGTGTACAGTGTCTCTGGACCTCCACGCTTCAAACGTGCTATCTCGCACATAATGTACAAGAAACTTAAAACAGTAAATTTAATATATTTATGAGGATCCCAAGTCTACAAGGTGACTCAGTAAGATGTGATCTCACTACATCATGTCTCGGAAGAACAAACTTAATCACATCTTAGATCTGTGGTAACAAAGTAAAGCTGAATATTTGTGCTTTGTTTTTTATTGTATTTTGTAGCAGTTTTGTGTGTCTATGATGTTTGCTAAAGCTATAAACACACTAGCACAAAACAAAATCTATATTGCTCTATGTTTTTCCTCAATGCAAATGAAAAACCTTGCTTAAACTACTTGCAAAACTTGAAGTGCAGACTTCAGCCATTCTTGGGGACGTAACCAATTCTCGTGAAGACATTACGTGGCCGCCCTGGTCGTAGTGGCCTGCGTCCATGGCCCGGAATGCGCTTGTAACCATATCTTGATGGTTTATGCCGACCTGGAGTGATGGCGACGTCTCTGCTGATGTTGTTGTCTTGGGTGTTATTGATGGTGACATCAGTAGCATTTTGCACCCCCCGAAGAGACTTCATGCATGTCCAGTACAGGTGTCCACGAAGCCAGTCGCAAGTCCCATCTGGACCTCGAAGGCACATCTGAGTTGGAAATATATAGATCTTTTATTATATGCCAAATGAACAGTACCAGTTAACAAGGTAAATTCCTCATATATATTATTAAATGTTTAGTTGACTGATAAATAGTTATACTGCCGAAGCTGAGAAGATATGGTTCCTAAACTCAAACACTACTTTAATCATTTACACGATGACAATAATTAAATACCCACATCATTACTAAAATCATACGACCACAGTTTTAAAGTTACGACAAATTTCCATGTACTGTACTGCCGGCCATTTTACCCTTGCAGTGATGTACCGGGAAATTGAAAGCTTCTCTGGTCTTAGGTATAATATTTGTTCTAGTGCAAATATACAGCAGCTAGTTTGTTGTTGCACAGGCATGAGCACTTGTTGTTGCACAGGCATGAGCACTTGTTGTTGCACAGGCATGAGCACTTGTGGTTGCACAGGCATGAGCACTTGTGGTTGCACAGGCATGAGCACTTGTTGTTGCACAGGCATGAGCACTTGTTGTTGCACAGGCATGAGCACTTGTGGTTGCACAGGCATGAGCACTTGTGGTTGCACAGGCATGAGCACTTGTGGTTGCACAGGCATGAGCACTTGTTGTTGCACAGGCATGAGCACTTGTGGTTGCACAGGCATGAGCACTTGTGGTTGCACAGGCATGAGCACTTGTTGTTGCACAGGCATGAGCACTTGTTGTTGCACAGGCATGAGCACTTGTTGTTGCACAGGCATGAGCACTTGTGGTTGCACAGGCATGAGCACTTGTGGTTGCACAGGCATGAGCACTTGTGGTTGCACAGGCATGAGCACTTGTGGTTGCACAGGCATGAGCACTTGTGGTTGCACAGGCATGAGCACTTGTGGTTGCACAGGCATGAGCACTTGTGGTTGCACAGGCATGAGCACTTGTTGTTGCACAGGCATGAGCACTTGTTGTTGCACAGGCATGAGCACTTGTTGTTGCACAGGCATGAGCACTTGTGGTTGCACAGGCATGAGCACTTGTTGTTGCACAGGCATGAGCACTTGTTGTTGCACAGGCATGAGCACTTGTTGTTGCACAGGCATGAGCACTTGTTGTTGCACAGGCATGAGAACTTGTGGTTGCACAGGCATGAGCCCTTGTGGTTGCACAGGCATGAGCACTTGTGGTTGCACAGGCATGAGCACTTGTGGTTGCACAGGCATGAGCACTTGTGGTTGCACAGGCATGAGCACTTGTGGTTGCACAGGCATGAGCACTTGTGGTTGCACAGGCATGAGCACTTGTGGTTGCACAGGCATGAGCACTTGTGGTTGCACAGGCATGAGCACTTGTGGTTGCACAGGCATGAGCACTTGTGGTTGCACAGGCATGAGCACTTGTGGTTGCACAGGCATGAGCACTTGTGGTTGCACAGGCATGAGCACTTGTGGTTGCACAGGCATGAGCACTTGTGGTTGCACAGGCATGAGCACTTGTGGTTGCACAGGCATGAGCACTTGTGGTTGCACAGGCATGAGCACTTGTGGTTGCACAGGCATGAGCACTTGTGGTTGCACAAGCATGAGCACTTGTGGTTGCACAGGCATGAGCACTTGTGGTTGCACAGGCATGAGCACTTGTGGTTGCACAGGCATGAGCACTTGTGGTTGCACAGGCATGAGCACTTGTGGTTGCACAGGCATGAGCACTTGTGGTTGCACAGGCATGAGCACTTGTGGTTGCAACAAACCCACCTCCCTTGAATCCTGCCTACCTTGGCCTAACTCCCCCACCCTTGTAGCTGCTCAGGCCTATTCTCCTGCATTGTGCTTACTCTCCTCGCTCGTGGCTACTCTGCTTAGGCCTACTCCCTTCTACATAGGCCTATGAACCTATGAACCCTGAAGCATATTCACCCAGCTGGGGTATAACTGCTGACAAGGACACACATCAAGTGCCTTTTGGACAGTCAACTTTCTCACAAAATTCTTTCGCAACCTCTTATCAATACCTTGAGTATACCTTGATAAGGTATACAATACTGTATACCTTATCAATACAGTACAGTATATCTCTAGGAGCCGTGTCGGCATTTATTTAATGAGCAAAAATTGGGGGAAATATTTGGAATACAATTTAAAATGTAGGTACAAGTAGCAGCTTAACAATGTTCCTGCAACACACACAACACAAACAACCGCCCTGCAACACATACAACTGCCCCTGCAACACATACAACTGCCCCTGCAACACATACAACTGCCCCTGCAACACACACAACACCACCCCTGCAACACATACAACTGCCCCTGCAACACACACAACCTCCCCTGCAACATGCCCAACTGCCTCTGCAACACATACAACTGCCCCTGCAACACATACAACTGTCCCTGCAACACACACAACCGCCCCTGCAACACACACAACCGCCCCTGCAACACACACAACTGCCCCTGCAACACACACAACCGCCCCTGCAACACACACAACTGCCCCTGCAACACACACAACTGCCCCTGCAACACAAACAACCGCCCCCTGCAACACACACAACCGCCCCTGCAACACACACAACTGCCCCTGCAACACACACAACCGCCCCTGCAACACACACAACTGCCCCTGCAACACACACAACCGCCCCTGCAACACACACAACTGCCCCTGCAACACACACAACTGCCCCTGCAACACACACAACCGCCCCTGCAACACACACAACTGCCCCTGCAACACAAACAACCGCCCCTGCAACACGCCCAACTGCCCCTGCAACACACACAACCGTCCCAGCAACATCATGCTGGTAAACAATACACATAAGAACAGCCGCCGGACTCACAGACTGTCGTCCCTGGCAATCGTTCTTCTCAAAGGCCGTCTCCCACCCGCAGAAGAAGCTGGCCTTGGGGCACTCCTCCCATGAGTAGCAGGGCATGATCTGAAAAAAATACAGCTTCATTAGAACATAATAAAATCAAGGACACTACAGATCTATTGGCAGTATAATACAATATAATACAATGCAGTTGCCGTTCATATCCACCCAAAAACATTTACCCAAATGTACACAAGGTGTGAGGTGGAGGGTGGGGGGGGGGGGGTGGCAAATATGTGAGGCGAGTTTACTTTGTTTAATTCATTGCAATATTATTGTGTCTGTGAGGGTTGGGGGGTCAGAATAGATGAAGGAAGTATCGTCAGCAAATAGTATAGGTTTAAGAATGTTAGAAACATTTGGGAAAATCTTGAATGTATACAAGAAATGGGAGAGGTCCTAAGATGCTGCCCTGTGGCACTCCTACTGTCAATGGTAGAGTGGGGGAGGCTATGTTATTGATGGCTACATATTGGTGTGTGTCACTGAAATAGGAACGAATATAGTCCAGAGCAAGGCCTTGATTACCAGTGGTGAGGTTTAATTAAGAGGTAGTTATGGTTTACAGTATCAAAGACGTGGATCAGAACACACACTAGAAGGTGAAGGGACGACGACGTTTCGGTTCGTCCTGGACCATTCTCAAGTCGATTGTCTTGAGAATGGTCCAGGACGGACCGAAACGTCGTCGTCCCCTCACCTTCTAGTGTGTGGTCTGGTCAACATATTTTAGCCATGTTACTGTGACTCCTCGCCTGCAGTATCAAAGACCTTTCTCAGGTCAATGAAGAGGCCACTTGGGAACTCATTTTTGTCAAGGGCTGTGTAGATTATATCAAGCAGACTAATAATGGCATCATTGGTACTCTTTTGAGAACGGAAGTCAAACTGGCAGGGACTTAATATATTGAGTTTTACAAAGATCCTTTCAGCTTCAAATCCTTCCTCCACCGACGGCTTAGAAGGCACAAGAAAGAGCCCCCCAAAACCTTACCGGACAGTCGCAGCCGCTCTGGTAGAGGAGGCGGAAGCCCTTCTTCATCTTGGGCGTGAGGCTCCTGATGGGGGCGGCGTAGTCACAGAGGTCGACCCAGGGCTTCCCGCCCGCCACGGTGCCCGTGATGACGTGGACGGTGCGGGCCTTGAGCTTGGCCATGCAGGTGCTCGGTGGGGTATAGATGAGGCCCTTCTGCAAGATCACCTCCACCTTCTCCGACCCCTGGCGGTAGAGTTGGACCTCACTTTACTGCCACATCTTTACAATTTGCAATAACAATAATAAAAATTAAGAAACATAATTGTATCCAATTTGTAGTTTGGTATTACTAGTAACTACGAGTTTGTTACAACTTAAGCGAATACAAAACTAATGAGGAATCCTTTGGGAAACTGCATACACATATCGCAGACACACAAAATGGTACTCTACCTTGTTAGTTAATGGCGTAAAGTAATCAATAGCAGTTACTTAAGTCACTATAGTGGCACGGGGGTGTACTTCCGACCCGCATTCTCACATCCTTAGGCGGTCTTCACCGTAGCAGTGAGGGACAGTGAGCTAGACTGGGTGAACAGTTCACCGTCGACGGCTTTAATCCACAGTGGCGGCGTGCTGCAGGCTCACCCTTGAGGCCGGTGCTTTAATGCTTTAGTGGTCACGCGTCATCATGCTCCCCACAAACAGCAATGCTGCTTCGGCGTCGTGACCTTGGTGGGGGGTTAGGACGATGATGGGGGTGACACGCACGGCTGCCAGCCCTACACACCCCCCCTGGCGGCAGACAGGTACAGAGCACAGACGTGCTTCTCCAGCATATTTAAAGCTGCAGACTTGCTTCTGGTTGTGTCTAGCTCAGCAGACTTACTTCTGGTTGTGTCTAGCTCAGCAGACTTACTTCTGGTTCACCAACAAGTGACGGGGTTGGTTTTCCAGTGCGAGCTCTTGACGATATCTCTCCGGTTGAGGAGTAATATGGTTAGAACTGATTCAAGTAATTCAGTGACTCCAAGAATATTGAGTATCACCGGCTTGGTATCATTGCTTTAGCTCCTTGGTCACGTTGCTAAGACATGTGTCAGCATAATGAAGGCACAGTCCTGGGGCCAGATTCACGAAAACACTCGCGCAAGCACTTACGAACGTGTACATCTTTCCCCAATCTTTGACGGCTTGGGTTACATTTATTAAACAGTTTATGAGCATGAAAACTTCCCATTCAACTGTTGTTATTGTTATAAACAGCCTCCTGGTGCTTCAGAGCTCATTAACTGTTTAATAATTGTAAACAAAGCCGCCAAAGATTGAGAAAAGATGTACAGGTTCGTAAGTGCTTGCGTAAGTGCTTTCGTGAATCTGACCCCTGGTGGGTGGATAGTGTGCTATATCCACCCAGTGGATAGTGTGCTATATCCACCCAGTGGATAGTGTGCTATATCCACCCAGTGGATAGTGTGCTATATCCACCCAGTGGATAGTGTGCTATATCCACCCAGTGGATAGTGTGCTATATCCACCCAGTGGATAGTGTGCTATATCCACCCAGTGGATAGTGTGCTATATCCACCCAGTGGATAGTGTGCTATATCCACCCAGTGGATAGTGTGCTATATCCACCCAGTGGATAGTGTGCTATATCCACCCAGTGGATAGTGTGCTATATCCACCCAGTGGATAGTGTGCTATATCCACCCAGTGGATAGTGTGCTATATCCACCCAGTGGATAGTGTGCTATATCCACCCAGTGGATAGTGAGCTATAGTATGCTATATCAAGTCTCCAAAACACACATGTGTTTGGAGCTTGACATTTTCCTCATTGAGGCGCTCTACATCCTTCACTACATGCAGGTTTGATTTTAACTTATGCAGGACTTGATTAAGGTTTCCATAATGAGACATGCTCTTGGTATATATATATATATATAGTTCCAGGCAGCCTTGAGAGAGCGTAAGGCACCACACACACACCTCTGCGCTTAACCACCGGAAAACAAACAAAAATCACACACGCACAACGTAAACACACACGTAAAACAGACTACAACATGAAACACCAAAGTGGAGAAAGGGCTGCCAGAGGAAGCACCACTGACCTTGACCAGTTTCTTGACCTTGACCTTGTAAGCCATGTCACCGCTGGGTGTCTCTGTCAGTCGACGGACGCGGGCCAACACCACTGCAAACACAAGAAACAACATCATTATAAAGGAAAAAGGAATGAGAAGGATTAAGGAATCTACAAGAAGGCTTGTTGGGCCATGCGAAGTAGCTATGTGTAGATCCACCCCAGAGAGACATATACGTGTCTCTCTGGGGTGACACCTACGCTTGAAACAACCACAGTCTAGCCGGTACTTTGTGTTCCATAAATCAGCAACTTCCACATTTCTAAACCAGTATTTACCCAGGTCATTCCTCACTCTACACTTCCCCAATTTATATCCATTGTTTAGAGTTATATTTTGTGTTGATATATTATATATATCCGCTTTGTTATACCCATTCATCGCTTTATACATTTCATTCATGTCACCCCTAACATTTGATATATACAGGAAGCCTATTCTGAGTGTAAACATATGAGGTTTGAGTACAAACACCACTCAAACGAAGGCAAACACTAGAATATGCAGCCCGTCCTTGTATACAAAGATCCAAGCTCGTTAATCCAGCCGCCAAACCCCCTTTGTTTATGAATGAAAAACGGTTTACACACGACTTACAACTGTTGACGTTCGAACATATCCGGAACAAGTGCTTCACTGACGAATCTTGTTCGAACCCCAACGTTGTAAATGCTCAGCCCGTCCTCCAAACAAAGACCCAAAAGTGATTCCATGCACCCGCCAAACCCCCTGTTTATGAATGAAAAGCGGTTTACACACGACTCACAACTGCTGACGTTCGAACATATCCGGAGTAAGTGTTTCACTGACGAATTTTGTTCGAACCACAACGCTATAAATGCTTCACTCACGTACTACAAATACAAATAATCGTCAACAGAACCTAAACACCTAACCTAACCTAACCTATGCCTATATATACACAATATGCTAATATATTATAATATTAATTTATACTTGAGAAAATTCCCGTTTTGAATGAACAGCATATTAAAATTTATGAATGCGTCTGTGGGGTCGACCGCTGGATGTAATGGACTTGAGTCGAGGATGGGTTGAAATGCTTCACCCACGTACTACAAATAATCGCCAACAGAACCTAAACACCTAACCTACGTCTAACTATACATATAATTTATATACATATATAATAATAATATTAATTTATACACGAGAACAAACTAATTTTTAATACACAGTAAGTTAAAATTGATGAATGCGTCTGGGGAGGTCGGCCGCTGCTTTAAACAGCCTAGTTTGAGGACGGGTTGGCATATGAATGTCAACGAACCCTTTGCGAAACAAATGAAATCGCTTCCCAAAAGCTACTGCGCTTTCTCATACATACATAAATAAATAAAAAAAGAAACAAAAACAATTGAGCATCAACCAACATCAGAGAAAACGGGTAATGTTTACATTCAGGAGAGACTGCAGGAAACATGTGTGTGTGGCCCTTCTGGCACCAGCACCGTGACTCGCCCCCTCCCTTCACCACCACAGTGCCAAATGCAGGCACTGTGCCAATCACGCCGCCTGGCTCGCCATTCACGCAACCTCAACGAGATATTTCGGCCAAAAATCACATTCTCAGCAATGAATGATAAGTGGACAACAGCTTACAAGACCTCAATACTGCAATTTAATCTTTTCAATACGATAGCAATCCCTGTGTTGCAGCTCAACCTCACGGCTGTACGATAACTCTCCTCTCGGGGATAACAGATATGCAATCTTTACATTATTAATCTCAAAAAAATTTAACCACGGAGTACAAAATTTATTAAATTTTATATTTATTAATCGAAGATAAAGGAAGTAGATACTCATAAGGGTAAATGTTAGTAGTTAAAACTGTCTATCGAGGCCCCGAGTGCCATCCTGGGTGTAAGCAAGTGGGCGGTGTGGGACGCCTCCACCACCACCACCACCCACTGTTGTCCGTGGTGCTGGCTGTACCACCACCACCACCACCCACTGGTGTACGTAGTGCTGGCTGTACCACCACCACCCACTGTTGGCCGTGGTGCTGGCTGTACCACCACCACCACCACCCACTGTTGTACGTGGTGCTGGCTGTACCATCACCACCACCACCCACTGTTGTACGTGGTGCTGGCTGTACCACCACTACCACCACCCACTGGTGTACGTGGTGCTGGCTGTACCACCACCACCACCACCCACTGGTGTACGTGGTACTGACTGTACCACCACCACCACCACCCACTGGTGTACGTGGTGCTGGCTGTACCACCACCACCACCACCCACTGGTGTACGTGGTGCTGGCTGTACCACCACCACCACCACCCACTGGTGTACGTGGTGCTGGCTGTACCACCACCACCACCACCCACTGGTGTACGTGGTGCTGGCTGTACCACCACCACCACCTCCCACTGGTGTACGTGGTGCTGGCTGTACCACCACCACCACCACCCACTGGTGTACGTGGTACTGACTGTACCACCACCACCACCACCCACTGGTGTACGTGGTACTGACTGTACCACCACCACCACCACCCACTGGTGTACGTGGTGCTGGCTGTACCACCACCACCACCACCCACTGGTGTACGTGGTACTGGTTGTACCACCACCACCCACTGGTGTACGTGGTGCTGGCTGTACCACCACCACCACCCATTAATTTTACAACAATACCCCACCAACATAACAATTGAAAAGCTGAATATTTTTCCTATAAAAGGCGCACCAGTTGTCCCCAGTTCTGATGACTGAATCTGACGATGACTTAAGATTAGACCGCGATACAACAGGCTGCCACCTCCCCCTCCCCCTACACCCTGCGACTTCGAATACCTTACCACAACTCGGCTCTAACTGACGGAACAGGTTAGGGAATACCAGTAGCATGAGGTG
This sequence comes from Procambarus clarkii, assembly GCF_040958095.1. NCBI lineage: Eukaryota > Metazoa > Arthropoda > Malacostraca > Decapoda > Cambaridae > Procambarus > Procambarus clarkii. Next base: position 7,011,808 of record NC_091163.1, read on the forward strand.
CAAGGAAACTGGGTCAAAATGCTTGCCTCCGGGGGAGGGCGGGGCGCTTCCTGATGGCATCTCTACTGAGTGGTTGTCTGAATGACTTGATTCTGATTGCCACTACCACCACCACCTTCCCCTTTGAACAGGGGGTTATGAGGTCTAAGGACGCTGTTGGGGGGCGTCCGTGGCCTCCAAGGTCGGTGTTGTGGTGGCTGCGGGTCAGCCCAAAATGACGTACGAGGCACAGAGGACCAGGAACGTGGCACAGAGGACCAGGAACGTGGCACAGAGGACCAGGAACGAGACACAGAGGGCCAGGAACGAGGCACAGAGTACCAGGAACGAGACACAGAGGACCAGGAACGAGACACAGAGGACCAGGAACGAGGCACAGAGGACCAGGAACGAGGCACAGAGGACCAGGAACGAGACACAGAGGGCCAGGAACGAGACACAGAGGACCAGGAACGAGGCACAGAGGACCAGGAACGAGGCACAGAGGACCAGGAACGAGACACAGAGGGCCAGGAACGAGACACAGAGGACCAGGAACGAGGCACAGAGGACCAGGAACGAGGCACAGAGGGCCAGGAACGAGACACAGAGGGCCAGGAACGAGACACAGAGGACCAGGAACGAGACACAGAGGGCCAGGAACGAGACACAGAGGACCAGGAACGAGACACAGAGGGCCAGGAACGAGACACAGAGGACCAGGAACGAGACACAGAGGGCCAGGAACGAGACACAGAAGGCCAGGAACGAGGCACAGAGGACCAGGAACGAGACACAGAGGACCAGGAACGAGACACAGAGGACCAGGAACGAGACACAGAGGACCAGGAACGAGGCACAGAGGACCAGGAACGAGACACAGAGGACCAGGAACGAGACACAGAGGGCCAGGAACGAGACACAGAGGACCAGGAACGAGACACAGAGGACCAGGAACGAGACACAGAGGACCAGGAACGAGACACAGAGGACCAGGAACGAGGCACAGAGGACCAGGAACGAGACACAGAGGACCAGGAACGTTGCACAGAGGACCAGGAACGAGACACAGAGGGCCAGGAACGAGACACAGAGGGCCAGGAACGAGACACAGAGGACCAGGAACGAGACACAGAGGGCCAGGAACGAGGCACAGAGGACCAGGAACGAGACACAGAGGACCAGGAACGAGACACAGAGGACCAGGAACGAGACACAGAGGGCCAGGAACGTGACACAGAGGGCCAGGAACGAGACACAGAGGGACAGGAACGAGACACAGAGGGCCAGGAACGAGACACAGAGGGCCAGGAACGAGACACAGAGGACCAGGAACGTGGCACAGAGGACCAGAAACGAGACACAGAGGACCAGGAACGAGACACAGAGGGCCAGGAACGTGGCACAGAGGACCAGGAACGTGACACAGAGGACCAGGAACGAGGCGCAGAGGACCATGAACGTGACACAGAGGACCAGGAACGTGGCACAGAGGACCAGGAACGAGGCGCAGAGGACCATGAACGTGACACAGAGGACCAGGAACGTGGCACAGAGGACCAGGAACGAGACACAGAGGGCCAGGAACGAGGCACAGAGGGCCAGGAACGAGGCACAGAGGACCAGGAACGAGACACAGAGGGCCAGGAACGTGGCACAGAACGGTAGTTGAGACAATGAATAAGAAAAATGACGAACGGGAACCATGCAACTGCCCAACCAGAACACCACCACCACCCAGTAGATTGACGGTTGAAAGCCGGGACCAAAGAGCCGAAGCTCAACCCCCCCCCCCATATCCTCGCAAGCACAACTAGGCGAGTACCCAATACGGTACCTGAGGCGCTTAATAGAGGATAGAAATAGCCTACTCTATCCTTATGAGATTGGTGGTTTATTGTGCACCCCATACTCATCCTGTGAGCCGTAGCGCAAAAAGATTTCAGTTTGCCCAAACGGCCTTAATAGACCTCGGGGAATATTCTACAAAAAACTGTAACAATATACCTGTACAATATATAATTATAATCATGGCTAGTAGCAAACTCCCCGCACTGTAGCTTCTGTAATGTACAATATATTACACACTGGAGGCAAGCCTTTGTGTTAATACTTAAAATCATCAACAAAGCCGAGTGTGTAGTTTGACGTCTCGCCAAGAGTTATGGTCTAGAGTCTAGAGCAGGTGTGGCGAACCTATGGCACACGTGCCCAAGGCGGCATGCAGCACACAGTACCGCATTGTAAATCTTTAAACCCTACCCATAATATATTTATTATTTTTTTTTTAAGAGATTTCAAGAATGTTTTCAAGCATCTTGTTCCCTTTCTCTGTCAAAAATGGTAAGACACCAATATTAAAATGACTATAATCTGCAGATCAAAATTCCCATGGGCACATGAGATAATTTCTTAGATCTTTGTCAACTGGGACACATGCACTCAAAAAATGCTCTCCACCCCTGCTCTGAAGTGTGCATGTAATCACGTGTTCTGCTTCAACATTGTCATCCTAGTAAACAGCGAACAAGCCAACACCTGCTGGGAGTAAGAGCCGCCTGGGGTAGCTATATGATGTATTCAATAGCCTCAGCTAAAGTCACTAAAGCCACCCAGTATAGCTCCATCAACAGCAGAAAATCCATAGGTGCCGTGATGGGGGTTCGAATGTATGCGCATGTGTGTTCCCAGATGCATGCTCTAGTCGATATATCATTTTCTCATTGCAACATCACGATAATGTGATTTCTCTGTGTACAACAAGTACACAACAGCCTCAGCAAAAGCTACCAAGAGTTTCAGCTGCTAGTATTGATTGTGTTTACATTCGGGAACGCCTGACGCCAACACTGGGTTAAGAAACACCGAAGCCATGAGGCTATACGAGAGAAAATACCCGACATAGAGAGATATTTTCACCTTACTTATCATGTCTGGGAATGTGCTTAACGACATATTTTGTTTTTTCTTGTTTTTCCTTTCCCGTTTCCTTGTTTCCTTTGGCACTTTTTTTTTTTGTTGGGAATTTTGGAAATTTTTCCGTTGGGCATTTTTGGAATTTTTTGTTTTATGTTTGGGATATTTTTTGTTGAGTGTTTGACACTATTTTTCTTTGTCGTTTGTCTTGTCCCCTAACTCCCCTTGCCACTTCGGGGGGGGGGGGGGAGGGGGTATAGGGTGTAGCTTCAGGGCACCAATCCCTCCAGCCACAGGGCATGGCGGGAAGGCACCCCTAAGCATACCTAATACCTTATCAAACACAAACTAAAATACACATAAATGGCAGATCTCATCACAACCCACAAGAGTTAAGATGATACTAATAACACACAGTTGCTACTTTTTTGTTGGACGTTTGCCACTCGTTTGGCAATTGGTTATATGTTGGCCAAATTCCCCGGCAGTTTTCAAAATACGATTCCTATCGGAAATATGACTGCCCAACAAAAAGTGACAAACGCCCAACAAAAACAAAAACAAAAACAAATCCAAATCCACAAAAAATCCAAATCCACTAACAAAAAATTTCAAATCCGCCAACATATACCTTCCAAATCCGGTAAGTCTCTGCAACACTAACTTGCAATAACTAATATTCAAATATTGTAGAAATCCAGAAATAACAACCCTTAATTTTAATATAATTTTCAGATAGAAAAAAAAAGACACTGAGAACAGGTGTCTGAAATTAGGGCCGGGCTTATATGATATAAAAACACACACGGTATAGCAATTAAACCACACTTTAGGAGCGAATAATGCCTTCCGCTCGCAAACGCAGCACCCGGACTGTTGCAAAAGTCATTATAAACTAAGAATTTAAGAGTCTCAGAAATATTTGTGTGCGTAAAGATGGATGTGGAAGGCTTGTAAGACGACGACAACATGGTCTCAGGATACCAGGCGGCGAGCGCGCTGTCTGGCGGGAAGTCGCTCCCCGGCATACCATACCCTACTCTTCGTCGTCGCGGGGACCCCTACACCCTCGCTCCCCGGCATACCATACCCTACTCTTCGTCGTCGAGGGGACCCCTACACCCTATGTTACCCTCGCAGAAACCTTTGATCTTTTGAAGCTTTTTCAGCAGCCGTTTGTAAAGCTTTTTTGTTTTGATCTCGGGCTGATATTAGTCTAAGGTTAGACATGGCGCCATTGGCTCGTATATATAACATTGAATCCGAGTTCGATTCCCGGGCAGGACGAGTCGGTTATTTATATATACAGGCATGTTTTTCTAACACCTGATGCCTCTATTCACCTAGTAGAAAATAAGTAGACAAAATTTAGGCAACTGTTGTGGGTTGCATCCTGAGGAAGATCAGTGGTTGGCCTATGCCCTAGGCCTAAGGGACACCTGGATAACATTAGAGGCTTCCTATTCTGAACACTATAGTCATAATGGCTTGGTTTTCTCTCCTGATAGTTCCCTTCCCTTCCTTGATTGCTGTAAGTTAGCATGTTGTTAGTACTACTTACCTGTTAACTACCTGTTGTCTACCTCTTGTAGGTTCTGTAGAAGTTGGTAAAGCTGACATAAGTAACTTGACCTCTTGGGGCGCCTGACAGCTGGATGGACAGCGCTTTGGATTCATAGTCCTGAGGTTCAGGGTTCGGTCCCCGGTGGAGGCGGAGAAACATGAGCAAAAATGTTTCTTTCACCCTGATGCCCTTATTACCTAGCAGTAAATAGGTACCTGGGAGTTAGACAGCTGCTACAGGCTATTTCCTGAGGGTGGAGGCCTGGTCGAGGACCGGGCCGCAGGGACGCTAAGCCCCGAAATCATCTCAAGATAACCCCATAGTGTCCACGCAAGACCTCACGAGTTTAGCTATACAAGGCCTATGAGATTTTATTTCCCCATCTAGAGCGTGCTGACGTCGTACCTAAAAAATAAAAAAAAAGAGGGTAGATCTAGCCTTAAAACGAATGTATCGTGCTGCAAATGTTGACATTGTCTTCCTTGGGAGATGAATACATGGCTATTTAAAAGATGGTTATCTAGAGGCATAAATCGTGCTTATTAGGCTGTTATCGTACGTAGGGGAAAAGTTACCTTCCCTGAGACGTCAATGTCTCACACACACACACATTTACTATCGTACCAGCATTAAAACCCACAAAACCTGGCAGTCAACACAGGCTCCATACAGCAGAAAAGCAGCCCCGTAGCAAAAAATATTTATTTTTTAAAGTTGTATATTCTTTTTTAGCGTCGGGAACTGGCTTGTAATTAGTATGCAAGGGCTGTGAGGCAAGTCCCGGGATGTTTACGCTGCTCTGGGTAAAGTGGGAGGCGTGCAGGCGAGATTACACCAAAAAACAGCGCCGCACCCAGCACAAAAAGTCTAATATTTCGTCTCTTAAGTAGAAGTAAATCTGCTTATCCTTTGCCTCCAAGGATGGCCTTCCTCCTCCTCCTCCTCCCCTCCTGGCGGCATCGTGGCTCTGGCAGACATGCCTCCCTGATCACGAGGACATAAACCATCGTACTCAAAAGGATTTAATTTATCTCCCTCGACAGGTCAAGTTGTTGTACGCCAAGGGGATCTGTCGTAAGCGGCCAGAGAGCCATTATCCGACATCGTAGCTCGAGCTATCATACACAAAGTGGCTTATTGTGGCGTGCTCGAGAAAGGCTGAGTTATCGTACGTAAGTGTTTCATAGTACTAAGAAATATGGCATCATCCCGTGAGCTGTGTTGAGATGTCTTACATAATAGTGTTCTAGTACCGTACTTACGGGGCTGGCTAAACCCCCACATATGACACAATTATTCTCAGTCAAATTTATATTATTTTCCTTTTTGGGGTTGATTTATTGCTCCGGACGAGGCTTGCATCTTGAGGGGTCAAGGTATACAAAATAATACATGCGGTACAGGGTACAGGAAGGTGTACAGTGAGTCTTAATAATGACTGGTGAGTGGACACACTATACACTGTACGGTACAGGATACAGGAGGGGGTCAAGTGTACACACTCCACACCCTGTGAGTCCTGCAGGGTTCAGTCCTTGGACCAATACTGTTTCTGATATATATAAATGATCGCCCAGAGGGTATTGAATCGTTCCTTTCATTGTTTGCTGATGATGCAAAAATTATGAGGATTAAAACAGAGGAAGATAGTAGGAGGCTACAAGATGACCTTGACAAACTGAATGAATGGTTCAACAAATGGCTATTAAAGTTCAACCCGAGTAAATGTAAGGTAATGAAACTAGGTGGTGGAATCAGGAGGCCAGACACAGGATACCGAATGGGAGATAAAGTCCTTCATGAAACGGACAGAGAGAAAGATCTAGGAGTTGATATCACATCAACTCTGTCTCCTGAAGCCCACATAAAAAGAATAACATCGGGGGCGTATGCGAGGCTGGCTAACATCAGAACTGCCTTCAGGAACTTGTGTAAGGAATCCTTCAGAACCTTGTATACCACATACGTAAGACCAATCCTGGAGTATGCGGCCCCAGCATGGAGCCCATACCTTGTCAAGCACAAGACGAAGTTGGAAAAAGTTCTGGAAAAGTAGTATGCCACTAGGCTAGCCCCAGAACTAAGAGGCATGATTAGTTCTTATTAAACGTTTCCGCGTCATCTGCCCTTCTCTTCTTTATTTCTATGGTCTAAGACTCATAAACTTGGTGCTCCTTATCGTTCTATCATTTCTCCAAGGGACTCTGTCAGCTATCCTCTTGCCTCCTGGCTCGCTAAAACTCTTGACGCCTTACCTTGGCACTTTTTCCCCTGTCCACCTTCGTCACTCTCAAGACTTCATAGAAAGACTGCGCCTACAGCCCTCCTGTAAGATGCTTAGTCTTGATGTTGACTCTGTTTACAAAATAGTTTACAAAAGTTCTGTTTACAAAAGTTCCCCCTCGATGACGTTCTCTCTTTCCTTAGTCAGAAACCAGGTGTTTCTAGTGTGAGGTTTGGTCAACATTTTTCAGCCACGTTACTGACTTTTCATCTGCCTAAGAGGCATAAGTTACGAGGAAAGGCTGCGTGAAATGCACCTCACGTCGTTGGAAGACAGGAGAGCTAGGTGAGACATGATCACTACCTACAAAATTCTAAGAGGAATCGACAGGTTAGAGACAGATAAATTGCTTACGCAAACAAGGGGACACAGGTGGAAACTGAGTACCCAAATGAGCCACAGAGACGTTAGAAGGAACTTTTTCAGTGTCAGAGTAGTTAACAGATGGAATGCATTAGGCAGTGATGTGGTGGAGGCTGACTCCATACACAGTTTCAAATGTAGATATGATACAGCCCAGTAGGCTCAGGAATGTGTGTGCGCGCGCACGGGCACGCCTTCCCGCGCAAAATGAAACCATCAACGCCAAACTGCTACACCCATTAATCTCACATTCACAAACATCGATTACTCCCACAAGCCGTTTTGTCACCGGTGGCGGCTTCCCGCTTTCTTTGGTCTTTGTTTTGTTTCCGTTTTCTTCTACATTAACACGGTAGCTTTTGTATTCTCCTTTCTTAGCCAATGTTGTCTGTGACTGGTGGTCTCGTGTGGCTGGTCGTCCACGTATTGCAAGTTTACAGTGTTGGAGCGAGTCTGATGTAAACTCTAGTCCCCCACCCTAATCCCCCCCGCCGTAAGGGGATTAACAAAGTGGTATACATCTGTACTTACCTATCAGCGTCTATCAGGGAGTGAGGTCTAGGGACTAGATTCACTAAGCAGTTACGCAAGCACTTACGAACCTGTACATCTTTCCTCAATCTTTGACGGCTTTGGTTACATTCATTAAACAGTTTACAAGCATGAAAATTTCCCAATCTACTGTTAGTATTGTTATAAACAGCCTCCTGGTGCTTCGGAGCTCATTAACTGTTTAATAATTGTAAACAAAGCCGCCAAAGATTGAGAAAAGATGTATAGGTTCGTAAGTACTTGCGTAACTGCTTCGTGAATCTGGCACCAGAGCTATTGCTGTCTAAATATGGCCCTACACATCAAAGGGATTAGCTAATCACTCGCCCCCTGACAGATTTACGACACAGTTACCCCCTTCCATTGATCACCTCAGTCAACCGAATCCCCCCATTCCTCATGTTCTATTCCGACTTCAAAGGAGCGACTACGGGCTCACCATAGCCTGTGCTGCTTGGGACTTTTTGTTCCATGTAGCGAATCTTAAACAACAACAAACTCAAAGGAGCGGCTTGTCAAGAGATCCCTGACTGACTGACTTGACTGGTAAGCCAGTCAGTCCAGCCAGCGTAACTTGGGGGTTAAGTTCCATCTGTCAAAGTTGAAAGAGAAGCAGTTTCATTAATCCTTTTCAGCCAATCACAACACAGATGGGGTTTTTCATTGGCGGGTACACAGCCTCGGGCCTCTCAGGTCGAGCCAAAGCCAATCACAGCAAAGGACGTCATTTTGACCGATTGTTATCAGCCAATCACAAGTAAGCTATTTTACCCGTAATCTGCAGACGAAGAATATAGACGCAGACTGAAGCAGACACCCCCCCCCCCCCACTGTTTATGAATGAAAAACGGTTTACACGCGACTCACAACTGATGACGTTCGAACACTTTCGGAACAAGTGCTTCACTGACGACTTGTGTTCGAACCACAACGCTGTAAACAGCCCGTCCTCCAAACAAAGATCCAAAAGTGATTCCATGCACCCGCCAAACCCCCTGTTTATGAATGAAAAGCGATTTACACACGACTCACAACTGCTGACGTTCGAACATATCCGGAACAAGTGCTTCACTGACGACTTGTGTTCGAACCACAACGCTGTAAATGCTTCACCCACGTACTACAAATACAAATAATCGCCAACAGAACCTAAACACCTAACCTAACCTATGCCTATATATACACAATATGCTAATATATCATAATATTAATTTATATTTGAGAAAATTCCCGTTTTGAATGAACAGCATGTTAAAATTGTTGAATGCGTCTGTGGGGTCGACCGCTGGATGGAATGGACTGGAGTCGAGGACGGGTTGACCATACCATACTCACGTGTTGCAAATTGAAAGACCCGCCAACAGATAACTTAATCTATGCTATTATTATAATACATAAAATTCTAATATAACACTAATTTATAATTGAGAAAAGAAAGCCATTTTGAATACCTTAAAACCTGTCAAGTTTGGCCGCCGCTTGCACGAACCTAGCCCCAGGAAGGGTTGTAAGAAAGCCAGTCAGAAAATTAAGGACGCGCGCTGTAGAGGAAATTATAATTTTGCGAATTGTTTTTTTTTTCAAGTCAGCTGAGTAAAAACCTTGCGGTGTTGCCGTACCTTCGCTGCCTGCCAGTATTCAAATCAAAATCAAATCAATTCAACAATACTGGTAGAAGTCAGGATATGAACAATCTTCACAAATACAAAACTGTTCCAAATTTCTGTAATATATCTCTGTACGTAAAACCATCGATTATATTATTTCCACAAAAAATGCAAATGTTTGGACAAGTTTGGCTCCGTCCAACGGCCTTGCCCCTGGCGCGCTGCCGACGCCACGCCCAGCTGTACGACAACACACTTACTAACGCGCGTTGCCAAACGTACGGTCTATACCATTTACAAGACACATTAAACACTTCAACATTCCTCGCCCTGCAATAACTTAAGAATGTCTTCGGGGCGAGCGTGTTGTTTATTTTATTAAGTGCCTCAACACAGATAAACTTAAGTGCCAGAATACACCCCGCAGCGTCTCTCAATGATAAAATTAACCGCTACGCCATCCATTATGAGGCTGCCATGGCATCCTCGATGATGACCCGCTACGCCATCCATTATGAGGCTGCCATGGCATCCTCGATGATGACCCGCTACGCCATCCATTATGAGGCTGCCATGGCCTCCTCGATGATGACCCGCTACGCCATCCATTATGAGGCTGCCATGGCCTCCTCGATGATGACCCGCTACGCCATCCATTATGAGGCTGCCATGGCCTCCTCGATGATGACCCGCTACGCCATCCATTATGAGGCTGCCATGGCATCCTCGATGATGACCCGCTACGCCATCCATTATGAGGCTGCCATGGCCTCCTCGATGATGAAGCCTATACTTCTGTTCATCGACTTTTATTAATTATAATTTAAAATGGAAATTGCAGAGAAATAGGCATTTCTCAAACTGAACTAAAATACATTTTAGTTCATCCCCGTTTTGTTCTTTAACTGAATTTTGTCCCGAAGTGAGAGTTTATTGTGCATTGTTCATCCTGTGAGTGAACATATCGTCATAGCAGCATGAACAACACCCCACCTACCCCTTAATAGGAAGAACACCCGCTGGGTTGTTCATCACGTGAGTGAACATACCGGCCGGTGTTCCCCGCGGCTGACATGAACAAGGGAGCAACACCCGCCAGGAAATGGTACACAAGACACCATAAACAATTTAAATGGGGCGCGGCGACCCCCAGAGAATGGTGGGCCAGGCCCCCCTTGTCACCCTCACCCCTGAGACAACAGACGGGGTAAGACAGGCAGAAACTACAGACAGACAGAAACTACCAACTACCACTGACAGGTCAGACCTACTAACCGTAAACTAATGCAACCATATAGCCAAAAAAATACGCTCTAGAATGCAACTCATTTGAATATTTCAGTCTCACTAATTCTTTACAGGAAGAACACTAATTATTTTAAGAAAGAAATAAACAAAGTCTTTCTTTGCATGCTGGGGACATGAATCAGTCTCTCCACGACGTTTATATTCATTTATACTAGCGATCCCTGACTCCTGATTGTTTGTAAACAGATGAAGAGTAGCAGATATGGGGTGCACCACACCACACTCACACGATGGGTGCACCACACGACCACTCACAAGATGAGTATGGGGTGCACCACACTCACAAGATGAGTATGGGGTGCACCACACCACACTCACAGGATGAGTATGGGGTGCACCACACCACACTCACACGATGGGTGCACCACACGACCACTCACAAGATGAGTATGGGGTGCACCACACTCACAAGATGAGTATGGGGTGCACCACACTCACAAGATGAGTATGGGGTGCACCACACCACCACTCACAAGATGAGTATGGGGTGCACCACCACTCACAAGATGAGTATGGGGTGCACCACACCACCACTCACAAGATGAGTATGGGGTGCACCACCACTCACAAGATGAGTATGGGGTGCACCACACTCACAAGATGAGTATGGGGTGCACCACACCACACTCACAGGATGAGTATGGGGTGCACCACACCACCACTCACAAGATGAGTATGGGGTGCACCACACTCACAAGATGAGTATGGGGTGCACCACACCACACTCACAAGATGAGTATGGGGTGCACCACACCACACTCACAAGATGAGTATGGGGTGCACCACACCACACTCACAAGATGAGTATGGGGTGCACCACACCACCACTCACACGATGAGTATGGGGTGCACCACACTCACAAGATGAGTATGGGGTGCACCACACTCACAAGATGAGTATGGGGTGCACCACCACTCACAAGATGAGTATGGGGTGCACCACACTCACAAGATGAGTATGGGGTGCACCACACCACCACTCACAAGATGAGTATGGGGTGCACCACCACTCACAAGATGAGTATGGGGTGCACCACACTCACAAGATGAGTATGGGGTGCACCACACTCACAAGATGAGTATGGGGTGCACCACACTCACAGGATGAGTATGGGGTGCACCACACCACCACTCACAAGATGAGTATGGGGTGCACCATACAGGCTAGTGAATGAGAATGAGAAAGTAGCAGGATGTATAGTGGTTGGTGGAGAGATGGGAGGGAGAAGGGAGAGGAGAATGAGAGAAGAGGGAGAGAGAGGTGAGAGAGAGGGAGGGAGTGTTGGAGGCCTGAATAGTTGGCACCCATCTCAAATTCTCTCTCTGGACAAAATCTTCACGTGAACACTGAACAAAATGCTTCACATTAGAAGGGTGACCTGCCAGAGAGCTTGAAGACAGTTAATGCCAAATCTATATACAAGAATGTGGTAAGCTTTTAATACTTTACATTTATAACGTGGAAGGTCCTGTAGAGATTCAATCGGGAGATTAGAGACACTAATGTAAATAATTTTCGTTGCTTTAGATTTGCGAGTAAATGCTTTACAATTCACTCAATGACGGGTGATGTCTTCGCCTCCGCCGGGGATCGAACTCGGACACTTAGGACTATGAATCCCGAGCGCTGTCCACTCAGCCGCCAGGCCCCCCGCAAGGCTTCAAAAAGAAAAATAGAGGAGACGGAAACGATCTGATTATAACCAAACACACACACACACACACACACAAGTCTCTGGAGACAATTGCCAATTTCTCCACACAGGACGTGTACAGAACAAGTGAGGGCAGGAGAGAGAGAGAGAGAGAGAGAGAGAGAGAGAGAGAGAGAGAGAGAGAGAGAGAGAGAGAGAGAGAGAGAGAGAGAGAGAGAGAGAGAGAGAGAGACAGACAGACAGACAGAGAGATAGACAGGTTCTAAAGGAAAGTTAGTTTTCTAACACCTTTTCTAACACTTTCTCTTACTACTACTACTCCTCCTCCTCTCTCCTTTCTTTTTCTCCTGCTCCTGCTCCTCCTCGTTAATTACATATCAAGTAAAATAACAGTTTTCCTCCTAAACTATTTCTCTTCCTCCCCTGTCGTTAGTTTTTTTTCCTTCTAATTGAAATTTACCCCAAGTTTCCCCTTCCTCTCTTTCTCGATATTCATCTCTCTCTCTCTCTCTCTCTCTCTCTCTCTCTCTCTCTCTCTCTCTCTCTCTCTCTCTCTCTCTCTCTCTCTCTCTCTCTCTCTCTCTTTCTCTCTCTCTCTCTTTCTCTCTCTCTCTCTTTCTCATTCTCATTGTGTCTCATTCTCTCACTGTCTCATTCTCTCTCTGTCTCTCTCTATCTGTCACTCATTCTCTCTCTGTCTCTCACTCTTTTCCCCCATATTCCCGTCATCTACTACCCCAGCTGATGAATGAATGGGTCGCTCACCTCCATTCATAAGCCTCGGTGTTTACCTGTGACGTCAGCAAGTCATTCATCAACACGCTATCTACACACCTCCATTCATTTACTATTTACAGGTGACAGCCAGGTACTACTCACTGATGTCATTCGTAGTTTACGTAATCTCTAGAGTGGTGAGAGAGATTCAAACCCCCCAAAAATGGGGGGGGGGTTTCTTTACGCACTTTCGAAACGAATATCGTTCATATCAATGTCATTTAGATAGCATGTCCGTCTTTATCTGTTTGATTGCCCTAGGATAGAGGGCCAGATGTTTAGGGCTAGCCTCACACAACTTTGCAGGGTGAATGGTCAGGGGGCTGGGATCAACATAGGATGTGATCAACATGATGGGTAGTCAGTCCATAGAACTATTTAAACCTATCTTGTAATATATATATATATATATATATATATATATATATATATATATATATATATATATAGGCGGATTGGGGTCATCCCTACGGTACAATCATTTCGTGGCCGGATAGACCCAAGATAGGCCTGGGCGAGGACACTGCTGGGACCCCAAGACTTACCTGCGCAAGCTTTTGGGCTCGATCCGGACTCTCGCCGATTACTGCGTCTATTTGTAAATTGTAGTCACACACACACACACACACACACACACACACACACACACACACACACACACACACTCTCTCTCTCTCTTTTCTTTTAGCGTGAGAGTAGTGGAAAAATGGAAAGCACTTGGGGAACAGGTTGTGGAAGCAAATACTATTCATACTTTTAAAGCTAGGTATGATAGGGAAATGGGACAGGAGTCATTGCTATAAACAACCGATAGCTGGAAAGGTGGGATCCAAGAGTCAATGCTCGATCCTGCAAGCACAAATAGGTGAGTACAAATAGGCGAGTACACACACACACACACACACACACACACACACACACAGGTGGAGGTCACGCACCTGGTTGAGCTAGGAATTATCTCCCCCCAACAAAGAACTGGGAAACAAAGGGCTGGCGTACCGTAAGGGAAACTATGAGGAGATGAATAAATTCCTAAGGGATATACCATGCGACACAGAACTCAGAACCAAGTTTGTACAAGACATGATGGACTATGTCACCCAAAAATGTCAGGAGGCTGTAAGCAGGTTTGTCCCAGCCCAACAGGAAAAAACAGAGAAGCAAAGGAAGAATCCGTGGTTTAATAGGGAATGTGTGAAAGCAAAGGAGCTGAACAAAAGGGCATGGAGGAACTTCCGTAATAACAGAACACCAGAAAGTAGAGAGAGATACCAGAGATCCAGGAACGAGTATGTTAGTGTGAGAAGAGCAGCTGAGAAAAGGTATGAAAATAATATAGCTAATAAAGCCAAGACCGAACCAAAGCTACTACACAGTCACATCAGGAGGAAGACAACAGTGAAGGAACAGGTGATGAAACTTAGGGTGGGCGAGGACAGGTACACAGAGAATGACAAAGAGGTGTGTGAAGAACTCAACAAAAGGTTCCAGGAGGTCTTTACAATAGAACAAGGAGAGGTCACGGCGCTAGGAGAGGTGGCAGCAAACCAGGCGACCTTGGAAGGGTTCGAAATTACAAGAGATGAGGTCAAGAAGCACCTATTGGAGCTGAACGTGAGAAAGGCTGTTGGGCCGGATGGAATCTCACCATGGGTATTGAAAGAGTGTGCAGGATCACTTTGCTTGCCACTCTCCATAGTGTATAGTAGGTCACTGGAAACGGGAGACCTACCAGAAATATGGAAGACGGCGAATGTGGTCCCAATATACAAAAAGGGTGACAGACAAGTGGCACTGAACTACAGGCCAGTGTCCTTAACTTGTATACCATGCAAGGTGATAGAGAAAATTGTGAGAAAAAACCTAGTAACACATCTGGAGAGAAGAGACTTCGTGACAACCCATCAACATGGGTTCAGGGAGGGTAAATCTTGCCTTACAGGCTTAATAGAATTCTACGATCAGGTGACAAAGATTAAACAAGAACGAGAAGGATGGGTGGACTGCATTTTTTTTGGACTGTCGGAAAGCCTTTGACACAGTACCCCATAAAAGGCTTATGCATAAGCTGGAAAAACAGGCAGGAGTAACTGGTAGGGCGCTCCAGTGGATAAGGGAGTACCTAAGCAATAAGAAGCAGAGAGTTACAGTGAGGGGTCAGACCTCAGATTGGCGTGAAGTCACCAGAGGAGACCCACAGGGCTCTGTACTTGGTCCTATCTTGTTTCTGATATATGTAAATGATCTCCCGGAGGGTATAGATTCATTTCTCTCAATGTTTGCGGACGATGCCAAAATTATAAGGATTAAGACAGAAGAGGACTGTTTGAGGCTTCAAGATGACCTAGACAAGCTGACGGAATGGTCGAACAAATGGTTGTTAGAGTTTAACCCAACCAAATGTAATGTAATGAAGATAGGTGTAGGGAGCAGGAGACCAGATACAAGGTATCATTTGGGAGATGAAATTCTTCAGGAGTCAGAGAGAGAGAAAGACTTGGGGGTGATATCACGCCAGACCTGAGCCCCTGAAGCTCATATCAAGAGGATAACATCAGCGGCATATGCCAGGTTGGCTAACATAAGAACGCCCTTTAGAAACTTGTGTAAGGAATCTTTCAGAACATTATATACCACATATGCCAGACCAATCCTAGAGTATGCGGCTCCAGCATGGAATTCATATCTAGTCAAGCATAAGACTAAACTGGAAAAGGTTCAAAGGTTTGCCACCAGACTAGTACCCGAGCTGAGAGGTATGAGCTAAGAGAAGAGACTACGGGAATTAAACCTCACTTCGTTGGAAGACAGAAGAGTTAGAGGGGACATGATCACCACATTCAAGATTCTCAAGAGAATCGATAGGGTAGATAAAGACAGGCTATTTAACACAAGGGGCACACGCACTAGGGGGACACAGGTGGAAAACCGAGTACCCAAAAGGCAACACAGAGATATTAGAAAGAACTTTTTTAGTGTCAGAGTGGTTGACAAATGGAATGCATTAGGCAGTGATGTGGTGGAGGCTGACTCCATACACATTTTCAAGTGTAGATATGATATAGTTTCAAGTGTAGATATGAGCCCAATAGGCTCAGGAACCTGTACACCTGTTGATTGACAGTTGAGAGGCGGGACCAAAGAGCCAGAGCTCAACCCTCGCAAGCACACTTGGGCGAGTACAACTAGGTGAGTACACACACACACGATTCATTCACAAATACTCATGTTTTCAAATGTCCCGCATATTTGATCCCCCAGATCTATTACAATACTTAATTCGTAAATTGCTATGTTTCCAAATGTCCACAGACACCCCATTAAAAAAAAAATGTTTACAAATGTGCCAATGACGCTATTCAGAAAATGGGCCACATAGTTCATTCATAAGATACAATGTTTACAAAGTCATGAGGTGCCAGGCGACAAGTCATCTATTTTGTAGGTCGTATACATTACATGTATTAATGTTGTATTCCTCTCCAGAGCGAGAGAGAGAGAGAGAGAGAGAGAGAGAGAGAGAGAGAGAGAGAGAGAGAGAGAGAGAGAGAGAGAGAGAGAGAGAGAGAGAGAGAGCGAGAGAGAGAGCGAGAGAGAGAGCGAGAGAGAGAGCGAGAGAGAGAGCGAGAGAGAGCGAGAGAGAGCGAATGAGAGGGAGAGAGAGCGAGAGGGAGAGAAAGAGAGTACCTCTTGTTACAGCACTCGGGGCTATGAAGAGTAAGAGTGTTGAGAGATAATTCACACTATCTGATGTGTATCCTGTGTGAATCACAGTACTGAGAGGGAGGGAGTGAGAGAGAGAGGGAGGGAGGGAGGCTGGTGGTGGCCCTTAATCTTTCAGTTCTGTCCAACATTGTCCACGGAGAAGGTATTATGTCTGAGCTTCCCTTCATCCTCATTAGATATATCTAGTCTAATATAAAATATAGATACTTTCCCTTTATCTCTCAACCTTCTCTTCCCTGCCAGTATTTAACTGGTTGACTGTTCATAAAAATTACTTTCACTGGCCGATTTCTTTCATTCTGAAATCTACCTAGCCTACCTTATTGTTCCATTTTCATTGCTTCATCTGTAACTTAAAATTTGTGAAGCATTTCTTTTGTTTGTCTCTTATCTCTCATTTGTCATGCGTGTCAAGCTGGCTCCATAGATTGTCATGCGAGGCTGATAGATTGTCATGCGACGCTGATAGATTGTCATGCGACGCTGATAGATTGTCATGCGACGCTGATAGATTGTCATGCGACGCTGATAGATTGTCATGCGACGATAGATTGTAGATTATCTTAGATATTTTTTCTCGCCATCTCTTGCTTAGTATCTTACGCCCTCCAACACTGTTAATCGAATTATCTCCTTTCCTTCTGAATCTTTTTTTCTGCTTCAGACAAAAACTGTGTCTGGTCTTACTTGTTCCTTCTCTGCTCCACTGTTTTACTGACTTCATTTATTGTCGCCACCTTCTTCTTCTCCTTCCTTCGTGTGTTCCTGGCCTGTAAATTTATATTCATTTACACATTTTTACATTCATACATTTACATTCATACATTTTACATACATTCATACATTTACATTTACATTCATACATTTTACATACATTCATACATTTACATTTACATTCATACATTTACATTCATACATTTTACATACATTCATACATTTACATTTACATTCATACATTTACATTTACATTCATACATTTACATTCATACATTTACACATTTACATGCCTTTTGTGATTTGTTTACAATCGTGTCTTGTATCTAACTGCTTGAAGGTTACAATGATGTGTCCGTCAGTCGACGGGACGAGTTAGGTCTTCAGGTCCTTAATGACCCTGATTTTGTTCCTATTGTATTTTTTCTTACTACTGTATTGTTTTTGTTATTACTGTATTGCTTGAAATTGTCTTGCTAGAGAAGCAACATTTTCTTGCAGTGTAGTGATCTCTTCCTCAACATCTCCTTGTACTGCCTCTCACTAGTTCATCCAGTACTGCTTCTCACTAGCTCACCAGTACTGCCTCTCACTAGCTCACCAGTACTGCCTCTCACTAGCTCACCAGTACTGCCTCTCACTAGCTCACCAGTACTGCCTCTCACTAGCTCACCAGTACTGCCTCTCACTAGCTCACCAGTACTGCCTCTCACTAGCTCACCAGTACTGCTTCTCACTAGCTCACCAGTACTGCCTCTCACTAGCTCACCAGTACTGCCTCTCACTAGCTCACCAGTACTGCCTCTCACTAGCTCACCAGTACTGCTTCTCACTAGCTCATCCAGTACTGCCTCTCACTAGTTCATCCAGTACTGCTTCTCACTAGCTCACCAGTACTGCCTCTCACTAGCTCACCAGTACTGCCTCTCACTAGCTCACCAGTACTGCCTCTCACTAGCTCACCAGTACTGCCTCTCACTAGCTCACCAGTACTGCCTCTCACTAGTTCATCCAGTACTGCTTCTCACTAGCTCACCAGTACTGCCTCTCACTAGCTCACCAGTACTGCCTCTAGCTCACCAGTACTGCCTCTCACTAGCTCACCAGTACTGCCTCTCACTAGCTCACCAGTACTGCCTCTCACTAGCTCATCCAGTACTGCTTCTCACTAGCTCGCCAGTACTGCCTCTCACTAGTTCATCCAGTACTGCCTCTCACTAGTTCACCAGTACTGCCTCTCACTAGTTCATCCAGTACTGCCTCTCACTAGTTCATCCAGTACTGCCTCTCACTAGTTCATCCAGTACTGCCTCTCACTGGTTCATCCAGTACTGCCTCTCACTAGTTTACCAGTACTGCCTCTCACTGGTTCATCCAGTACTGCCTCTCACTAGTTTACCAGTACTGCCTCTCACTGGTTCATCCAGTACTGCCTCTCACTAATTCATCCAGTACTGCCTCTCACTAGTTAATCCAGTACTGCCTCTCACTAGTTCATCCAGTACTGCCTCTCACTAGTTTACCAGTACTGCCTCTCACTAGTTTACCAGTACTGCCTCTCACTAGATCATCCAGTACTGCCTCTCACTAGTTCATCCAGTACTGCCTCTCACTAGTTTACCAGTACTGCCTCTCACTAGATCATCCAGTACTGCCTCTCACTAGATCATCCAGTACTGCCTCTCACTAGTTCATCCAGTACTGCCTCTCACTAGTTCACCCAGTACTGCCTCTCACTAGTTTACCAGTACTGCCTCTCACTAGTTTACCAGTACTGCCTCTCACTAGATCATCCAGTACTGCCTCTCACTAGTTCACCAGTACTGCCTCTCACTAGTTCACCAGTACTGCCTCTCACTAGTTCATCCAGTACTGCCTCTCACTAGTTCATCCAGTACTGCCTCTCACTAGTTCACCAGTACTGCCTCTCACTAGCTCACCAGTACTGCCTCTCACTAGTTCACCAGTACTGCCTCTCACTAGTTCACCAGTACTGCCTCT
Source organism: Procambarus clarkii (assembly GCF_040958095.1). Taxonomy (NCBI): domain Eukaryota; kingdom Metazoa; phylum Arthropoda; class Malacostraca; order Decapoda; family Cambaridae; genus Procambarus; species Procambarus clarkii. Next base: position 7,031,254 of record NC_091163.1, read on the forward strand.
CACTAGTT
>NC_091163.1:7036261-7068761 GCF_040958095.1 Procambarus clarkii
TGTTCAAGAGAGAGAACTATCAACATCAGAGGCCCGAGACTGTTCAACACGCTTCCACTACACATAAGGGGCATAACTGGCCGACCCCTCACAGTGTTCAAGAGAGAACTATCAACATCAGAGGCCCGAGACTGTTCAACACGCTCCCACTACACATAAGGGACATAACTGGCCGACCCCTCACAGTGTTCAAGAGAGAGAACTATCAACATCAGAGGCCCGAGACTGTTCAACACGCTTCCACTACACATAAGGGACATAACTGGCCGACCCCTCACAGTGTTCAAGAGAGAACTATCAACATCAGAGGCCCGAGACTGTTCAACACGCTTCCACTACACATAAGGGGCATAACTGGCCGACCCCTCACAGTGTTCAAGAGAGAACTGGATAAGCACCTCCAAGGGATACCTGATCAACCAGGCTGTGACTCATACGTCCGGCTGCGAGCAGCCGCGTCCAAACAGCCTGGTTGACCAGACCACCAAACAGGAGGCCTGGTCTGAGACCGGGCCGCGGGGACGTTGATCCCCGGAATCACCGCTGGGTAAGGGAACTTGACCTCACTACACTGGAGGAAAAAATATATATTGAGCAGAAATGATAACGACGTACAAGATACTAAGAGGAATTGACAAAGTAGATATCGAAGTAATGTTCAAATTAAGGCAGAGAAGAACGAGAGAACACATTAGTAAACTGGAGACAGACGAGCCACAAGGCCGCCAGAAAGAACTTTTTCAGTGTCAGAGTGGTTAACAGGTGGAATGCATTAGGCAGTGATGTGGTGGAGGATGACTCCATACACAGTTTCAACTGTAGATATGATAGAGCCCAGTAGGCTCAGGAACCTGTACACCTGTTGATTGACGGTTGAGAGGCGGGACCAAAGAGCCAGAGCTCAACCCCCGCAAACACATCTAGGTGAGTACACACACACACACACACACACACACACACACACACACACACACACACACACACACACACACACACACACACACACACACACACATACACACACACACACACACACACACACACACACACACTTGAGGATTGAGAGGATTGAGAGGATCCACTTGAGAGGATTGAGCTACGAGGAAAGGCTAAAGGAGCTGAACCTCACATCCCTGGAAAACAGAAGAGTAAGGGGAGACATGATAACCACCTACAAAATTCTCAGGGGAATTGACAGGGTGGACAAAGACAAACTCTTCAGCACGGGTGGGACACGAACAAGGGGACACAGGTGGAAACTTAGTACCCAGATGAGCCACAGAGACGTTAGAAAGAATTTTTTCAGTGTCAGAGTAGTTAATAAATGGAATGCACTAGGAAGTGATGTGGTGGAGGCTGACTCCATACACAGTTTCAAATGTAGGTATGATAGAGCCCAGTAGGCTCAGGAATCTGTACACCAGTTGATTGACAGTTGAGAGGCGGGACCAAAGAGCCAAAGCTCAACCCCCGCAAGCACAATTAGGTGAGTACAATTAGGTGAGTACACACACACACACACACACAAAGATCAGTAACGGTTCAAATCAATACAAGACACACTCAATATTTCGCACAGAAAACGAGCAACAAAAACACCAATAACTTATCGCAGCAAAAACGGAAAGCCGGCGCCCCTTACGAGGGGGGCACCAAATTATTTAAACCACCAAGCGCTTCCATATTTTGGCGCCAGAGTGCGGCGCCGAGGGAGACGCCGTCGCCGCGCGTAAACACCCCATGTATCCCTCCATATCTCCAACATCGTCTCTCTTTCCTAGCACAACACACCCTAATTATGTAGACCACTCTGTAAATCACCATTTTTAACGCGGGGGAGTGGCGTACAAGGTAATGTGTACCTATATGTAGCCTGCCACACATCGAGTGATGTTAACCGGTCGTATATATCACTGTTTTTGTGATAAGGTGCTTTATCTCTCACTGAAGGCAACCAGAAATTATTTATGAACAAAACACAACATTGGACCGAGTTTTCGTTAGGAATGGCTGACAAGGGTCTTCTTAGTGCCTATGTACTTCCCTGGAAACACAAACCGAAACTGTCTCTATTTTCCGCTTGTTACAACTTGTAATAAAGTTGTTACATCTTGGCTTAACGTGTTTATGACGTATTAGAACGTTGTTACAACTTGCTATATTGGTTGTTATAACTGGTTAGGAGGTGTTAAGACTTGTTCGAACGTTGTACCAACGTCGTAGTTTCGGTGTGTGTTTGGCGGGTTCCTCCTTGGAGCTGGCAGGAGATGAATCTTGAGATGATTTCGGGACTTAGCGTCCCCGCGGCCCGGTCCTCGACCAGGCCTCTTTATTTTATTATTGTATACCCCCAGGAAGCAGCCCGTAATAGCTATCTAACTCCCAGGTACCTATTTACTGCTAGGTGAACAGGGAGCATAGAGGGTGAAAGAAACTCTGCCCATTTGTTTCCGCCTCCGCCGGGGATCGAACCCGGAACCTCAGGACTACGAATCCCGAGCGCTGTCCACTCAGCCGTCTGGTCCCCTAGGTTAAGTGTGACTATACCACTTACAGGGATACGAGGACAAAGGGACAGGGATATGAGGATGACGCAATGAATCCGTGCCTAACCACTTGGACCATCGGGGATTGAACTCTGGCCTGCAAAAAGGCAGGCCGTCGATGGACCTGGAGAAAGTTACTGTTAAGTTCATCGACACTTGACCGACAACCCCTCACAGTTAACTTTACAAGTGTCTTAAGTCACGGCCAACTCCCTAGGACCATCGGGGATTGAACTCTGGGCCAACTTCAACTTAACTTGCTTTAAACAAAGATGTTTCAGGAGTGCGTGTGAGTGCTTACCTAGTCGTGTCGACGGGAAGAGAGATCGAGCTCCGGGGCCCCGCCTCACAACTCAACCCGTCCTCTCCTATTGCCTCAACGTACAGAAAATAGTGTACCTAAACCCCACAGCCTAACTAACCGTGCGACCCACGTACACAACACGCTAATGATCCTGACCCGCTGTGATTTATAATACATCATAATTTTGTCCAATGGGGGGATTTTGACGTCCAATTACGATGTATCATTAGATAGGTTTTTGCACAACCACTGCAACTGGTGCAGTTGAAGCGGTGAATGGAGGTGGCTTCCACCACCTCTGCCTCAAGCTCTACCAGCTTACTAACCTCTTAGTATCTTGTACGACGTGATCATATCCCCCCCTCTCATCCTATGTCGATAGATTTTGTTCTATAAGACTATTTCATGTACGGAATACCACTTGTGTGAACCTATATATATATATATATATATATATATATATATATATATATCAGGTACACACACCTGAACGCATTTAACTGAACGCATTTACATTTTTTTAAGCAATCGACCCCGGCGTAGAAATTGCGGTGGTTTAGGGAAATTAAAACACCGCAATACTGACGGTGCATAAACCTAATGATTATCAGCTGTGGTAGGTTAGGTTGTGACGCCTCGCGCTAGGCTAAACCATTACATTTTGTTACGGAGTGGAACTTGAGAGAAGGGAACCCCCACTCACCTGCGTAAACACACACACACACACACACACACACACACACACACACACACACACACACACACACACACACACACACACACACACACACACACCTGACATGATCACCACATTCAAGATTCTGAAGGGAATTGATAGGGTAGATAAAGACAGTCTATTTAACACAAGGGGCACACGCACAAGGGGACACAGGTGGAAACTGAGTGCCCAAATGAGTCACAGAGATATTAGAAAGAACTTTTTTAGTGTCAGAGTGGTGGACAAATGGAATGCATTAGGGGGTGATGTAGTGGAGGCTGACTCCATACACAGTTTCAAGTGTAGATATGATAGAGCCCAATAGGCTCAGGAATCTGTACACCTGTTGATTGACGGTTGAGAGGCGGGACCAAAGAGCCAGAGCTCAACCCCCGCAAACACAACTAGGTGAGTACACACTTGGCATACAGAAAAATCAACTAAATGTATAGATTACGATCAAAACAATCCATTTACCACATGCCCGGCCTTAAGACACGGTGGGAATTGTGGGTAATTATCCTATTTCTAATTTCCCCTCTAATTCTAATGTGTAATTCTAATTCCACAAGTCCTTTGTGAATATTGGAGAGCGGGGGGGGGGGGGGTTATGGGGGTATGCTGCCCCCCCCCCTTCTCTTAGGTCAGTATACCCCGTCATACTCAGCGGGCAAGGGTATAACGTGCCCATGTCACGGGTCAATATGGTTATTATATTACGAGGGCGTGGGTATAGTGACCATCTGTCAGGACATAGGCATCGGTAATGGCACCCACTTAAGTGGTACTAGGGATATCTGCCTCTCTCTCTCACTCTCTCTCTCACCTATCTCACACCCACTACCTCCTCCTCCTCCTGCTCCAGCTGTCAAGATATCAACACCGTTTATTGGGGCCAAGATATCAACGCCGCTTATTGACTCATACTTCAAGCACGTCTCTTCCTCTCTTGACACAAACAGTGCGTGAGTGTATCTACATACACCCACGCCTAGAGTGTATTCACATACACTCACGCCGTCCCCCTAGACATGTACTCACCGTCTATTCACTCACCGCGAGTACACTCCCACGTAGGGCACGCAGGTTCACAGCTATTGAGCTCGGGACAATACTACGCTAGACAGCCCTAAGCATAATAATAGTTATTTCCCTATTTTTGCCGCCATAACTCAAGAGGGCGTGGGCGTCCCACGACGCGAACACAGAGTTGCCGCTCTTGGGCGGGGGGGACTAACCTATATCATTAGTGCGGCAGAGTGGTGAGAGGGAGGGAGAGAGGGAGGGAGAGAGGCAGGGAGAGAGGGAGAGAGAGAGGCAGGGAGAGAGGGAGAGAGAGAGAGAGGGAGGGAGAGAGGGAGAGAGAGAGGCAGGGAGAGAGGGAGAGAGAGAGAGAGGGAGGGAGAGAGGGAGAGAGAGAGGCAGGGAGAGAGACAGGGAGGGAGAAAGAGGGTGTCTATGTGAGGCTGCAAGATCGAATTTTAGCTCTTGGATACCATTAATGAGAGAAAAAGGTAGGAGGGAATATAATAACCCATGGCTCAATAGACAGGGGCCAGGAAGCAGCTCAATAGACAGGGGCCAGGAAGCAGCTCAATAGACAGGAGCCAGGAAGCAGCTCAATAGACAGGAGCCAGGAAGCAGCTCAATAGACAGGAGCCAGGAAGCAGCTCAATGGACAGGGGCCAGGAAGCAGCTCAATAGACAGGAGCCAGGAAGCAGCTCAATAGACAGGGGCCAGGAAGCAGCTCAATAGACAGGGGCCAGGAAGCAGCTCAATAGACAGGGGCCAGGAAGCAGCTCAATAGACAGGGGCCAGGAAGCAGCTCAATAGACAGGGGCCAGGAAGCAGCTCAATAGACAGGGGCCAGGAAGCAGCTCAATAGACAGGAGCCAGGAAGCAGCTCAATGGACAGGAGCCAGGAAGCAGCTCAATAGACAGGGGCCAGGAAGCAGCTCAGTAGACAGGGGCCAGGAAGCAGCTCAATAGACAGGGGCCAGGAAGCAGCTCAATAGACAGGGGCCAGGAAGCAGCTCAATAGACAGGGGCCAGGAAGCAGCTCAATAGACAGGGGCCAGGAAGCAGCTCAATAGACAGGGGCCAGGAAGCAGCTCAATAGACAGGAGCCAGGAAGCAGCTCAATAGACAAGAGCCAGGAAGCAGCTCAATAGACAGGGGCCAGGAAGCAGCTCAATAGACAGGAGCCAGGAAGCAGCTCAATAGACAGGGGCCAGGAAGCAGCTCAATAGACAGGGGCCAGGAAGCAGCTCAATAGACAGGAGCCAGGAAGCAGCTCAATAGACAGGAGCCAGGAAGCAGCTCAATAGACAGGGGCCAGGAAGCAGCTCAATGGACAGGGGCCAGGACCCAAAAGTGGAAAGCCGGAGACAGAGAAGGAAAAGGAAAAGACTGCCTGACAGGAACTATGAATATTACAGTGCTTGATCAGTCCAGCAACCAGGAGGCCTGGTCGACGACCGGGCCGCGGGGACACTAAGCCCCGGAAGCACCTCAAGATCCTCAAGATCAAGATCCGAAGATCCGTGCCTTCAATGCAAAGAAACCAACACAAACTCCTATATTGAATTGAATTGAAATTGCAATAAGTTTATTGCAAATACACACACAAAGGGATGAGGTAGCTCAAGCTATTCTCACCCCAATCAACTCCTGTGTCCGAAACGCTGAGCGTACTGGTGGCTTTAGGTATTGTAAAGCTATCTATCTATCTATCTAGCTCTATCTTTAAATTCCAACATTGTGTTTGCTAACTCCATCTTCAATCTATGTGCGGGCGAGGAGTCACAATAACGGGGCTGAAGTGTGTTGACCAGACCACACACTAGAAGGTGAAGGGACGACGACGTTTCGGTCCCTCCTGGACCATTCTCAAGTCGATTGTGAGACTTGAGTACCTTTCTATGTACTTTTACCTGAATATAAAATCTATATGTATTAGTACCTTTCTATGTACTTTTACCTGAATATAAAATCTATATGTATTAGTACCTTTCTATGTACTTTTACCTGAATATAAAATCTATATGTATATAGTCATATAAGAAGGAAAATGGCAGTGAATAATGACCAAGGGACTATAGGCTACCAGAACAACCCTCCCCCCCCTCCCAGTCCCTTTCGAATTAGGGGAAAAATAGAGCAATTCCTGAAGAACTGTCCATTGAACTCAGTTGGTGGGACACTGCGGGATCGAACTTCGAGAGAGGAACTCAGTAAACCGATCACGTGTAAAGTGAAGGAGACCAGGGGGGCCAGATTCACGAAGCAGTTACGTAAGCACTTACGATTTCTTTTCTCAATCTTTGGCGGCTTTGTTTACAATTATTAAACAGTTAAAGAGCTCCGAAGCACCAGGAGGCTGTTTATAACAATAACAACAGTTGATTGGCAAGTTTTCATGCTGTTTAATAAATGTAACCAAAGCCGTCAAAGATTGAGGAAAGATGTACACGTTCGTAAGTGCTTGCGTAACTACTTCGTGAATCTGGTACCAGAGGCACACGCACTCCTCCTATCCTTTACACCCTAAGAATTCAAGAAGCCTCGCACAGGGGCCTGACGGCTGAGTGGACAACGCTCGCGATTCGTAGTCCTAAAGCTCCGGGTTCGATCCCCGGCGGAGGCGGAAACAAATGGGCAGTTTTTTCAACCCTGATGCCCCCTGTTCACCTAGCAGTAAATAGGTACCTGGGAGTTAGACAGCTGCTACGGGCTGCTTTCTGGGGATGTGTAACAAAAAGGAGGCCTGGTCGAGGACCGGGCCGCGGGGACGCTAAGCCCCGAAATCATCTCAAGATAACCTCAAGATAACCTATTATATGTACTTTTACAACTGGGAATGGAGATGGCTTCTACAACCTGCTCCTTTATTTCATCTTATTCTCCCACAATTCTTACGCTAAAAGGAAACTTTTTAACATCTTTATGACATGGGATTCACAGGAGCTGCCACCCATAGATTCTTGATCTATGGGTGCCCCATTGTCCCATACTGTCTTATACTGTTTGCTGTCTATCTTGGTCTATTGTCCCATACTGTCCTATACTGCTTGCTGTCTATCTTGGGTCTATTGCCCCATACTGTCCTATACTGCTTGCTGTCTATCTTGGGTCTATTGTCCCATACTGTCCAATACTGCTTGCTGTCTATCTTGGGTCTATTGTCCCATACTGTCCAATACTGCTTGCTGTCTATCTTGGGTCTATTGTCCCATACTGTCCTATACTGCTTGCTGTCTATCTTGGGTCTATTGTCCCATACTGTCCAATACTGCTTGCTGTCTATCTTGGGTCTATTGTCCCATACTGTCCAATACTGCTTGCTGTCTATCTTGGGTCTATTGTCCCATACTGTCCAATACTGCTTGCTGTCTATCTTGGGTCTATTGTCCCATACTGTCCAATACTGCTTGCTGTCTATCTTGGGTCTATTGTCCCATACTGTCCAATACTGCTTGCTGTCTATCTTGGGTCTATTGTCCCATACTGTCCAATACTGCTTGCTGTCTATCTTGGGTCTATTGTCCCATACTGTCCAATACTGCTTGCTGTCTATCTTGGGTCTATTGTCCCATACTGTCCTATACTGCTTGCTGTCTATTTTAGTCTATTGTCCCATACTGTCCCATACTGCTTGCTGTCTATTTTAGTCTATTGTCCCATACTGTCCAATACTGCTTGCTGTCTATCACGGTCTATTGTTGAAAGCTAACTAGTAGAGCCGGCCGTCGTAATAGACAATACTAAGGCCGCAGGCATCACAGTATAGCCGCAGGTAGGAAAATTCTGCTTCACAAGTCGACGAATCAAGATTTTCATTTACTGGACCAGCGCGTTAGTGAGCGTGGGTGTGTGGGTGTGTGTGGGTGTGTGTGTGGGTGTGGGTGTGTGTGTGGGCGTGTGTGGGGCGTGCGTGTGTGGGGCGTGCGTGTGGGGCGTGCGTGTGTGGGGCGTGCGTGTGTGGGCGTGCGTGTGTGGGGCGTGCGTGTGTGGGGCGTGCGTGTGTGGGGCGTGCGTGTGTGGGGCGTGCGTGTGTGGGGCGTGCGTGTGTGGGGCGTGCGTGTGTGGGGCGTGCGTGTGTGGGGCGTGCGTGTGTGGGGCGTGCGTGTGTGGGCGTGCGTTCATTCATCCGACGCCACCGCGGTATGCGGGAGACGCAATTGTGAAACGCGACCGGACGGGCTGGGAGGATTCCTCAGCCTGGTGAGTAATGCGTTAAAAACGGCGTAACTGCGCGGGATGAGGGGGCGTAACGTACTCGCGAGATGCGTCAGGAGTGATGAGCGGGGACGTGAGGATGATTCTATGACGCCTCCGGATGATGAACACCGCAGGGAAAACTTTGTCACGTCTCGGCGACGACAGGAATCCGGATGGCATCCAGACGCATCCTGACGTCATTGCGAACGCCTTCTTTGTTTACATTCCGCTGGCCCGCGGATATTTCTGGCGCGCTCTGGATCCTATATCGTTCTCTTCCTCCATTAACCACCTTGTTTATACCGCCTTCGTCCCTTAAGTGGCTTTCTATATATCAACGGGAATGTTCCATATATCCACTACTGCTGTTAGTTTATGTTTAAAACAAGTATTTGCTCGATCACATGTTGCCATACTGAGACATTTTGTTTTCTTTTAAGTCCATTAGTAGTGGTTATCCAGCTAGTATTTCGTGAACACACACATACATGTATATCTATATATACGTATATATGTATTCGTACACACGCACGCCTCTCACGAATACTCGAATACGCCCATGTCAAATCCGGTCTTTCAACGGGCCACGGAAAACAGCTTGTTTGATGAGGGTAATTGGGTTATTGGGGAGAATGAGAATATCAAGACGGAAACCTCATACAAAAACGCCTCATGTTGGGTGGGGCCATGTGGGCCCTCATGTTCAGTGGGGGGCCCTGAAGGGGTCATGATTACCCCCGTTGATTTGGTTAGCTTCCGTTAAGACGGATCAAGCTTGATACTCGCATTGACGTACCCCCAGACTGGGTAACGCAGTGCCAGACAGACAGACAGACAGACAGACAGGGCGTCAAGACGGTGCCACAGACAGGGCAACAGTGCAACAGACAGACAGGGCGTCAACAGTGCCACAGACAGACAGGGCGTCAACAGTGCCACAGACAGACAGAACGTCAACAGTGCCACAGACAGGGCGTCAACAGTGCCACAGACAGACAGGGCGTCAACAGTGCCACAGACAGGGCGTCAACAGTGCCACAGACAGACAGGGCGTCAACAGTGCCACAGACAGACAGGGCGTCAACAGTGCCACAGACAGACAGGGCGTCAACAGTGCCACAGACAGGGCGTCAACAGTGCCACAGACAGACAGGGCGTCAACAGTGCCACAGACAGACAGGGCGTCAACAGTGCCACAGACAGACAGGGCGTCAACAGTGCCACAGACAGGGCCACAGTCAGGGGGCCTCACCCGTGCACAAGAGGTGGGGCAGTAATCAACTGGCATTCAACACAGCCTCCCCGATCTGAGCCTCTGGCCACGTCAGCATCACTTACACACTCCTCCATCTCCCTCTCCCTCCCTCTCTCTCTCCCCTCCTACCATCCTTCCCTCTCCCGTCCCTTCCTTCCCCATCCCTTCCCCCTCCCTCAAGACGGGTGCCTCCCAAGGGGGTCTTTCTCAATGCAGCCTTGTCCTGGCCCCAAGTCTTGAGCCAATTTAGGAATGAAATTATAATGTAGTGGAGGTTAAGGTACTTACCTAACAGTGCTCCGCGGGGGAGTGAGGTCTATAGTGCTCTATATATATGTGCAGACGGACGGGGGAGGATGGAATGGTTCCCAACAGGGGCTATCGGGAATCGAACGCCGACCTACATGAAGTGAGACCGTCGCTGTACCGGCCTGTCCTAGTGGCTGGGGTGTAGTAGTGGTGGTTCTTGGGCTTTTGTCTGCTGTATGGCGCCTATGTCGCCAACATGGGCGTCCTCTGCCACATGACATACCCGGGTATGTTGTGTAGGAGAGGTCGAGAGATTAACTATGTATCAACAGACGGAACCCCACCAGTTGAAGGGAGCGGGGAACGATTCATCCTCCCGTCGGAAGTTCATAAAGAGGACGCGATGAACGAGGGAATTACGCATGAGATAGACATTCCTGAACGGACAAGCCTTCGAGGTGAGGCTGAGCAGGCGACCCACCCTCCGCCCAGTCACCTCTGACGCACCCCACCACCACTCCCACCCAGCGCCACTCATCCTGTGAGTGGACACACCGCCATAGTGACAGTATTGGGCAGCGCCACTCATCCTGTGAGTGGACACACCGCCATAGTGACAGTATTGGGCAGCGCCACTCATCCTGTGAGTGGACACACCGCCATAGTGACAGTATTGGGCAGCGCCACTCATCCTGTGAGTGGACACACCGCCATAGTGACAGTATTGGGCAGCGCCACTCATCCTGTGAGTGGACACACCGTCATAATGACAGTATTGGGCAGCGGCACTCATCCTGTGAGTGGACACACCGCCATAGTGACAGTATTGGGCAGCGCCACTCATCCTGTGAGTGGACACACCGCCATAGTGACAGTATTGGGCAGCGCCACTCATCCTGTGAGTGGACACACCGTCATAATGACAGTATTGGGCAGCGCCACTCATCCTGTGAGTGGACACACCGCCATAGTGACAGTATTGGGCAGCGGCACTCATCCTGTGAGTGGACACACCGTCATAATGACAGTATTGGGCAGCGGCACTCATCCTGTGAGTGGACACACCGCCATAGTGACAGTATTGGGCAGCGCCACTCATCCTGTGAGTGGACACACCGCCATAGTGACAGTATTGGGCAGCGCCACTCATCCTGTGAGTGGACACACCGCCATAGTGACAGTATTGGGCAGCGCCACTCATCCTGTGAGTGGACATACCGCCATAGTGACAGTATTGGGCAGCGCCACTCATCCTGTGAGTGGACACACCGTCATAATGACAGTATTGGGCAGCGCCACTCATCCTGTGAGTGGACACACCGTCATAGTGACAGTATTGGGCAGCGCCACTCATCCTGTGAGTGAACACACCGCCATAGCAGCATGTACAACACTCCCCAATAGGAAGAAAACCCGCTGGGTTGTTCATCCTGTCACTTGTACCCAGACACAGCTGGGACTTGCTTAACTGTCTCAAGTGAACAGCTCCTCAAACAAGAAGATTAACATCTGTCAACCCTTAAAAGCTTACGTTATCTTGCGGGTGCAAAATGGGGAAATCTTTTAAGAACAGTATCAGTATTTGACAAACAGTGTTTTCCTAACTCAAACAATGTGGGGTTTATTATTCTACACATATTCCTAATGTCTCTCAGGTGTTCACATTCACGTAGATAGTGGTCAAGGCGGTGTCCATCACTCTCACCACAGATTCTGCAACTTCGCTGATCAACTGTTGTTTCCATTCCTAATCTCCATGGATATTTGTATCTAAGACGGATTCTTGCTATTATTTAATCCCTCCCGCGTCCTCCACCTCTTCAGCCATGATTGGGATTGTCAGCTGCAACCATGTTGTACCATCGTATAGATTCACTGGTTTGTGCTTCTATCCTCCTTTCCTCAGTTACCTTGTCACGGTGATGTTGCCTGACAATACCTCTAATTTGCAGTAGAGTCTTGGGTATGAAGTATTCAATATGGTCTCCTTTAGCGCCTTCAGCAGCCAGCACATCTGCTCGTTCATTTCCACATATTCCAACATGGGAGGGGATCCACAGAGACTTGATGACTCTTCCCTGATTGGTAAGTACTCTCACAGCTCTCTTAATTTCAGCGACTATCGCAAGATTTTCTGCCCGATTTTTACTTAGGCTTTGAAGTGCTGCTTTAGAATCAGTGCAAATCAGTGCGCCATTAGTGTTTCGTTCAAGGAAACTTAACGCCATAACAATGGCAGTTAGCTCTGCTTGTGTTGAAGAGGCATAGTTCTCAATACGCGCTTTTTCTTCATTTCTGCATTGAAAGGCATTATTTTTAATTACAGTGTATGCTGCACCAGCCCTGCCATTGACAGGATTAGATGACCCATCAGTATAGATTTGATCTAGTTCATTTCCAGCTTCTTTATAAATTTCCCCGAGATACTTGTGCCTCATTTCTTGTGGTATTATGTTGGATTTTTTCGTTGCCATTTCATTGATGATAATCTTGCACGAGTCATCCTCCCAGGGAGGTAACCTCTCTACAGGCAGGAGCTCACGGGCTTGCTCAAGCAGGTGAAGCTCTTCCAGGTAGCAGACTCATCTGTGATGCCATTGTTTGCTTCTCCTGTTTCCTCCTGTAAGTAACACAGAACTCAGTTTTTCTTGGTAATATCATTGTAATAAGGATCTCTGGCTATCCTAATTGCAAGCTTAGCATTCAGTTCCTTAATTCTGCTTTTAACACTGGGGAGGGACAACTCCTCTCGTAGATTAGACGTTTTGGCAGTTCTTGGAACTCCAAGAATGATTGTCATGGCTTCATTTTGAATGCTTTCAAGCACTTTTGTATCGCTTTGGGAGTAGGTGCACAGAACTGGTGCGGCATAGTCTATGACGGAGCGCACATAGGCTGTGTACATCATTTTAAGCACGGCAATAGAGGCTCCATGTCCATTCCAAGTCATAGCTTTCAGTGCCCTGAGTCGACTTTTGCATGTTCCTATGAGTTGGTTGAGCTCCTCTTTCTTCCCCTTGTTAGAGCCGACAGTGACGCCAAGGTACCGATAGTGGTCAACCCATTCAAGTGTTACACCATTAATTTGTAGTTCTTCATTTGTCCTCCGCTTGTGATGAGAGCATGCTTTTGTCTTGTTTGTGGAGAGAGTGAAACCGAGCTCAACACATTTCCTTCCGAGGAGTTCAACAGACTGTTTATTTTTTCAAGGTTGGGGCTTGTATTAGGACATCATCTGCATATCCCACTTGTTGCGTCCCTTCCAGAAAATCAATATTTGCAATGGCGTTCATAAGTACATTGAATAGTGTGGGGGCTTAAGACTCCACCTTGGGGGGGTCCCGAGTTCCATACTCATTGTTCTTGAGACTGCTTCATTGAAGCAAACCTTGGCTTTCCTCCCTGTGAGGTAGTCTTCAACCCATTTCATGAGTCTCCCCTTGACGCCCATGCATGCAAGCTCGTCCAGGATCGCAATCCCCTGTGCTTTGTCGAAGGCTCCTTTGATGTCAACAAATACAGAGTACCTAGCCGTGTCATTAGCCAAGTAATTAACTATACAGTTTGCTGTGCTCCGTCCTTTAACAAATTCATTGACCCCCTCCCCTAACCTGCATATTTTGTCCCATAGTCGGTTTAGGATGATCCATTCAAGCATCTTGCAAGTGCATGACATGAGACTGATAGGTCTGCAATTACCAGGGTCATTAGGCTTCGGTATGGGAACAATTATTGCGTGTTTCCATTGTGTGGGCAACACTCCACTTAGGAATGACTTGTTAAACAGGTGGAGTAGTGGATTCCCAGACACTTCACACAGTGCATTATGTCGTAGGTGACGCCATCCTCACCAGGTGCTGTACTTTTACCCTTTTTCATAACGCCCCTTTACTTCCTGGGCTGTGATTGGTTCCCCATATTCGTCATCACTAGACAGTGCTCTTGTTATCCTAATTCTTGTGTCATCATGTCGGAGGAGCTGTTCCTGCTTACGTCTGCAGGGAGGGAGGAGGAGGATGCTGCATCACTCCACTTGTGAATTAGTTCCTCAGCCTTACCCTGGGGGTCTTTGTGAGCCGCAGGCCGGGCTCTGCCACCCTTAGCTATCTGAATTTTTGCCCACACTTGTCTTGCAGATGTTTCCCGTCCAATAGAGCTAGTGAACTCAAGCCATTGTCTTTCCCGCTCTTTAATCTTCTCTTCCCTGGCTACTTGACACACAGTTTTAAACAACTCTTGGTTACTTTCAGTGGGATGTCTCCGGTACTCTCTACTCATGTCCCTTACATTTGCGTTAAGCATCTCTATGTAACTGCTTGAGAAGGGTTGGGCTTCTTAAGTAGAGTTAAGTAGAGTTGGTGGGTCTCTCTCTCTTAGCCTCTGTCTCTCTCTCTCTCTCTCTCTGTCCATTTTTTAACGGAAAGAGAGACAGGGAGACAGAGCGCGCAAGATGCGCACTCTGAGGGTTAAGAGAGAGCCACTTGGCGGCGACGAGTCCTCCCTTCAACATCAAGCTCACTGATGTTTTCCTTGGGCCCAGACCCACCCTGCTCCAGTCGACGGGAATATCGTACACAGGAGCTCCAGTTATCGTACTTGTCGGATGGCGGTACTGTATTGGGAAAGGGATTGGGAGAGTGACTGGGAGCGGGGATTGGGAGAGTGACTGGGAGCGGGGATTGGGAGAGTGACTGGGAGCGGGGATTGGAAGAGTGACTGGGAGAGAAGCGAGAGGGACCGGTCCACATGTGTGAGGGGGGGGGGGGGGGAAGGTCATTCATTCAGGTATCGTAGTAGTACTCTGGTGTAAACAAAGGGTCCACGTGCGCCTCTTGACCCGTTCATAATATATTGTCTTGGGGAGTACACAGCGCGCCCTCTCGTGGGCTCTTTTGTGTTCCTCTCTTGTGCTCCTCTTTTGTGCTCCAGACTCTCACAACAACAACACCAACACCACCATTCAGGATGCACTGAAAGAGGAAGTTGTAGGAGCCACCTCCACCCACAAGGCCAGACTTGACAAGAGATTCGAACCTCAGATGAGTTATAAGTCAACACCAAGGAGCGGCCAGTAGGCTGGGCCCCAAGAGCTACAGCCCTCACTCCCCCGTAGTCACCGACAGGTAAGACTACAACCACTACAACTCCATAACTAGTTACAACTTCACCAACAACCACCACAACCTCATAACTACCCCCCCCCCCCACTTCACCAACAACCACCACAACCTCATAACTACCCCCCCCCCCCACTTCACCAACAACCACCACCTCGTTACACCCTCACCACCATTCCCACAACATCACCACAACCTGTAACAAGCGTTTAACTAACCCCTAACCTAACCAGGTCACCCACGGCCCGCTAATCACCCACACAGTAACATTTTATTTATATCTAATAAAACCAATACACTCTTAAAACATCTCCCCTGTGTGATAACTGCTTCCTGCCGGCACGATAACCTGATATCTTGTATGATTATACTTTATTAATCAGGCGTTGTATACACCGAGAGGTATATACATATATGCATAAGGAAAGGAAGGGGGGTGGGATATGATCCCGACATGCCAGATACTGAGGGCAATGGAAAGGGAAAACATGTTCAGGTTCTTCTAGAGAGAGAGAACTATAGCCTTTGGGAACGAGTGCATCTTTTCCGTTAAATGGGACAGGAGAGTTGGACTTATTGAGGGCCAGCTACTAACCTTTCCCAATATGCAACCCACAACAGGTGCCTGGAAGTCCCAGGTATCAGGTGAGGCATCAGGTGAAAGAAACACGCTACCAACCGCTTTAGGTGTCAGTCGGGGGATGGAACCCGGGTCCCTTGATCGCGAGCCGAGGACTTATAGAGCACCGTGGTACATCTGGGACCCCATTGAGCTCAAGCAAGCTAATTAGGAAAACCTTCTTTGTCGATTTCACCTGCCACAGCCAGGTGCGTGGATGTGTGGGTGTGGTGTGTGTGTGTGTGTGTGTGTGTGTGGGTGTGTGTGTGTGGTGGGTGTGTGTATGTGTGGGTGTGTGGAAGAGGGTCTAAGTCTTGTATACCTCACTCGATACTCTTGAGTCACTCAATACTCTTGAGTGTGTCTTAGGCAATCAAGACTGTACAAATCTCCAAACTCTATCACATTATTTGTAGGTAGTTCTTTCCCATCCTTAATTGTGTATAACTATCAAGAAACAATTGCAAGATGTAAGCTAGACTCAAATACAATACGAAATATCAATGGTGGCATCCCGGTCAATTTCATGTTGATTCCATCTCATGTTGACCTCTGAATGCATGATAAAGAGCTGAGGAGTTGGCTAAGGAATCTTCCTTCTAAAGGAGTTGTTAATTATAGCCTTGGATTGCCTAGAAGCAACTAGATATCAATTATACTCCAAGATCTCTGAACCAAAACCTTGCAGACCTGAGGCCAAGTGAGATCAACTCGGCTATTTTATCCATCATGCAAGAAGACTCGACTTAGACTCGGCTTAGACTCGACTTAGACACGGCTTAAGACTACTTAAGATTACTGACTACGATTGTAAACAATGCCATCCACTGCATAGGTGTGGGAATAAATTATAATTCTATATAATTACCACCGAAGTAAACAGCTTTCCTTAAAAAAATATTGTTGACGTGTTACAAAGTCCCTTCTCTCCAAATGTGCTACAAGCTCATTCTTTTTTAGCTTTGATGTCCAAAAGGTTTGGAAAGGATGGGGGGAGGTAGCAAGCTCTTTCCTGGCGATCTTCTCCATCACCTTCCATGTGTGTGTTATCTCTGGAGCGTTGATGTATATACTAAAACTCTGCAACAACCTCATTCATGTTTTAACTGGCTTAGCAATACGAATATTGGGGTTCAGCTCCTAAGCCCATTATGTACCTGTGTAACTCCTTCCAAATCCACTCACAGGGATGTGGGTCCACCACCACTCACCAAAATGGGTATAGTAAACTAACTAGTAAACTAACTGAACAAAACTGAACGATAATTTTAGGAGCCTCTCTTGACAGATTCACTCTGATATTCAGGATAGGAGGGGGGGGGGGTAGGGATGGGGGGATAGTAAGTCTAGCCGGGGCTCCCTGAATGGCTAAACCCGATTCTTGAATACGATACCAGCCATTTATCTAAGATAACAGCCGTTTAACCAAGATAACCTCAGCAACATGTGTATTCGATAGCCAGTGTGTGGTGTGATAATGTCAACATATCAACACATGTTTATGGCTTATGGATGACAATGTAAATATCCACACATTAACAACATGATATACGAGACACGATAACGTCAACTTTTATATCCAAAGATTTAATGGCTTTATTAAGATAGCTTGAAGATACTCTCCCCACTACAGAGGGGCTATCGTGGGCCCAGACCCTTGGTCCCAGAACTTCGGGGTCAATTAACCCCACTATGATAACCGTAAACCGATATCGTAATATCGAAATCACCTTAGATAGCTAAAAAAAAGTTATCCTGGGGGGCAAGCTTTAATCACTTAAGAAAGGTAACATTTACACTAATTCGACAACAATGATATCTACGTACGACAATGTAAACAATAAAATTGCACCTTCCAAGAGCACGATAATTCCCAGTCTGGCGCGCGGTATTTGGCGGATTTGCGTCCGAGTTCTGCGTCACGCAGGGCATTTGCCGAGGCCAGAGGGAAGCATAGAGGGAGAGGCGATGGTGCAGGAAATAATTACGCCATTAGAGAGGGGTAAAATCGCTCCAGGGTGTAGCTAAAAATATACATTGTATCGTACCCCTCAGAGGTGTAACCTAAGCCGTGTGGCGGCCATCTTGATGGGGGGGGGGGAGGAGGGAGAGTCGTCCCCCCCCCCTAACCCCCCCTGTACCAAGCCCTGTAATTAGGGTCATGAGGTAGGAGCTGTGTTTAGCATTATCTTCCCTATCTCGATTTTATATTTACGCTACTTCAAGGGGCTTTTTTCGTGTTGTCAAACTCTCTGTAATTATATATCATTAGGTGGGAGAGGTGTGGGTTATGGCTATCCGGTGCGGATAGGGGCGGATTGGGCGGAGGGGGACAGGCTCGTTTAGCTTAGTTCCGTGCCGGGATAGTCAGAAAAATATTAACGACCTTCAGACTGGTTTGTTTGCTCTCTCTCACTCTCTCACTCGCTCTCTCTCTGGCTCTGTCTCTCGTCTCACTCTCTCTCTCTCTCTCTCTCTCTCTCTCTCTCTCTCTCTCTCTCTCTCTCTCTCTCTCTCTCTCTCTCTCTCTCTCTCTCACTCGCTCTCTGTGTCTCTCTCTGTCTCTGTCGCTCTGTTGTTCTCTCTCTCTCTCTCTCTCTCTCTCTCTCTCTCTCTCTCTCTCTCTCTCTCTCTCTCTCTCTCTCTCTCTCTCTCTCTCTCTCTCTCTCTCTCTCTCTCTCTCTGAGCCTGGCTGCCTCACTTCCCGACACATGAGAGTATGTGTGACACACAACCTTCCCTGGACCAAGCCGGCTCGCTCAGAACTCTAAGCTGATCCACTCAACTGTGAGAGGCTGGCGACGGGCAGGAAGGGACGAGGCACAAGCACAGAGCACAGAGGAGGGAAGAGGAATAATAGGCACAGAGAGGGAATAAAAGGATCGTGGGAGGGGGGGAGGGGGGGGGAAGATTGTAGACCCCTATTCAATGAATCAATGTCGAGTTTCCGGAAAGCGTGCAAGAAACCGGGTAAGCGGGTTGATATCCTGATATCCTTCGACCTTCTGCAAGATGCAACAGTCCAGTATATAGCAGTGGCAAGGGGTCGAGATAAGGAATTTGGGATGGGACGGGGGAAAGGAATGGTGCCCAACCACTTGGTGGACGGTCGGGGATTGAACGCCGACCTGCATGAAGCGAGACCGTCGCTCTACCGTCCAGCCCAAATAGAGAGAGAGAGAGAGAGAGAGAGAGAGAGAGAGAGAGAGAGAGAGAGAGAGAGAGAGAGAGAGAGAGAGAGAGAGAGAGACAGAGAGAGAGACAGAGACAGAGAGAGAGAGAGAGAGAGAGAGACAGAGAGAGAGACAGAGACAGAGAGAGAGAGAGAGAGAGAGAGAGAGAGAGAGAGAGAGAGAGAGACAGAGACAGAGACAGAGAGAGACAGAGAGATAGAGAGAGAGAGAGAGAGACAGAGAGAGAGAGAGAGCGAGCCATGGCATCACTAGTCATGTTCTTGCACAATGTTAACACTACTCACTCTCAACAAGGTGCAACCTGCCTCGGCAAACAATCCGAGGTACGAACGCAACTGAAAACATGTCCCACGCTCCAGGATCTCGAATCGGGTTCGAATCCCAGGTAGGGAGTCTGGCCAAAGAGCCAGAGCTCAACAGCAAGCACAACTGGACGAGTCGAGTCAACAGGATGGAGTCCTCCTCCTCCTCCTCTCTCAACACCAGCTTCCTACGCCATCTTCTTGAGGTTATCTTGAGATGATTTCGGGGCTTTAGTGTCCCCACGGCCCGGTCCTCGACCAGGCCTCCACCCCCAGGAAGCAGCCCGTGACAGCTGACTAACACCCAGGTACCTATTTTACTGCTAGGTAACAGGGGCATAGGGTGAATGAAACTCTACCCCATGTTTCTCGCCGGCGCCTGGGATCGAACACAGGATCACAGGATCACAAGTCCAGCGTGCTGTCCGCTCGGCCGACCGGCTGCCATAGTGCCATAGTGTGCCAGACAAGCTGCCATGTCTTAGTGCCACGGAGCTGTCGGGCTGACAGCCACCTCCAGACTCGTGCCAAATAAGACATAAAAACAGGTTTTAAAACGTGAAACATTCCCGTAAACATTTAGAAATGTGTTCAGTACTCGAGGCGCTTATTGAGACATGTGCTCGACGTAGGTGATGACGTACGCCCAAGACGTTCATTGAGACATGTGCTCGACGTAGCTGATGACGTACGCCCAAGACGTTCATTGAGACATGTGCTCGACGTAGCTGATGACTTACGCCCAAGACGTTCAATGAGACATGTGCTCGACGTAGCTGATGACGTACGCCCAAGACGTTCATTGAGACATGTGCTCGACGTAGGTGGTGACGTACGCCCAAGACGTTTATTGAGACATGTGCTCGACGTAGCTGATGACGTACGCCCAAGACGTTCATTGAGACATGTGCTCGACGTAGGTGGTGACGTACGCCCAAGACGTTCATTGAGACATGTGCTCGACGTAGCTGATGACGTACGCCCAAGACGTTCAATGAGACATAGTGCTCGACGTAGGTGGTGACGTACGCCCAAGACGTTCATTGAGACATGTGCTCGACGTAGCTGATGACTTACGCCCAAGACGTTCATTGAGACTTGTGCTCGACGTAGCTGATGACGTACGCCCAAGACGTTCATTGAGACATGTGCTCGACGTAGGTGGTGACGTACGCCCAAGACGTTTATTGAGACATGTGCTCGACGTAGCTGATGACGTACGCCCAAGACGTTCATTGAGACATGTGCTCCACGTAGGTGGTGACGTACGCCCAAGACGTTCATTGAGACATGTGCTCGACGTAGGTGGTGACGTACGCCCAAGACGTTCATTGAGACATGTGCTCGACGTAGGTGGTGACGTACGCCCAAGACGTTCATTGAGACATGTGCTCGACGTAGGTGGTGACGTACGCCCAAGACGTTCATTGAGACATGTGCTCGACGTAGGTGGTGACGTACGCCCAAGACTTTCATTGAGACATGTGCTCGACGTAGGTGGTGACGTACGCCCAAGACTTTCATTGAGACATGTGCTCGACGTAGGTGGTGACGTACGCCCAAGACTTTCATTGAGACATGTGCTCGACGTAGGTGGTGACGTACGCCCAAGACTTTCATTGAGACATGTGCTCGACGTAGGTGGTGACGTACGCCCAAGACTTTCATTGAGACATGTGCTCGACGTAGGTGGTGACGTACGCCCAAGACTTTCATTGAGACATGTGCTTCGACTGTTCGTTGATTCGACGGGAGTTGACAGACATGGTGACTGTTCCACCCTTTGTGTTTCATGTCTTAAGTTTAACCGTTCGATCCTTGGAAGATTTGGCCCAAGAAAGTTTCGTCATTGGAAGATTTGGCCCCAAGAAAGTTTCGTTATTGGAAGATTTGGTCCAAGAAAATTTCGTTATTGGAAGATTTGGCCCAAGAAAGTTTCGTTATTGGAAGATTTGGTCCAAGAAAGTTTCGTTATTGGAAGATTTGGTCCAAGAAAGTTTCGTTATTGGAAGATTTGGTCCAAGAAAGTTTCGTCCTTTCAAGAGGACGAAAGTTTCAAAAGGTTATCTTGAAATGATTTCGGGGCTTAGTGTCCCCGAGGCCCGGTCATCGAACAGCCCTCCTTATTTCTTTCACATCCCCAGGAAGCAAGCAGCCCGTAGCAGCTGTCTAACTCCCAGGTACCTATTTACTTCTAGGTGAACAGCCGCATCAGGGGTGAAAGAAACTCTGCCCATTTGTTTCCGCCGGGAATCGAACCCGGAACCATGGAACTACGAATCCCGAGCGCTGTCCGCACAGCCATCAGTTCTTTATTACTCCTCCCCCCCCCCCTTAACATAATATCCTAACCTAACCTGACCTAACCTAAGCATAGAAAACGTGGATATCTATGAGCCTGTCCATTCACCAAATAGTCTAGGAGATTCGAACGGTGGGCTCCACGTGTACTCACCTAGTTGTGTTTGCGGGGGTTGAGCTCTAGCTCTTTGGTCCCGCCTCTCAACCGTCAATCAACAGGTGTACAGATTCCTAAGCCTTTTGGGCTCTATCATATCTACACTTGAAACTGTGTATGAAGTCAGCCTCCACCACATCACCTCCTGTGTGTGAGTGTGTGTGTGTGTGTGTGTGTGTGTGTGTGTGTGTGTGTGTGTGTGTGTGTGTGTGTGTGTGTGTGTGTGTGTGTGTGTGTGTGTGTGAAGCTCTATAGACCGAGCTATTGGAGAGCCTTAATAAGAAAAAAAAATTACCTTCCGTTGAGGCTAATTAATACTGTAACCACCTCGCCACAAATTGTTCAACTTGAAAGATGGTTGAGTTTTGTGAACTCATTATGTGAGTAACTTATCTGCCACTCACCCACACGCAGGGTGGTGGTGGGGGGGGGGGGGTCTAGAATTAACTAATTATACTGAGCCGACCTTGTGCGTGCGTGCGTGCGTGCTAATCTCAAAATAAGTACGGGAGTTCGTGAGCGCCCCCACACGCGCGCTTGGGGGGGGGTGAGGTTAATCCTTATTAGGGAGAAATGCGTGCGTGTGTGTGTGTGTGTGTGTGTGTGTGTGTGTGTGTGTGTGTGTGTGTGTGTGTGTGTGTGTGTGTGTGTGTGTGTGTGTGTGTGTGTGTGTGTGTAATTACCTAAGTGTAGTTACAGGATGAGAGCTACGCTCGTGGTGTCCCGTCTTCCCAGCACTCTTTGTCATATAACGCTTTGAAACTACTGACGGTCTTGGCCTCCACCACCTTCTCGCCTAACTTGTTCCAACCGTCTACCACTCTATTTGTGATGTGTGTGTGTGTGTGTGTGTGTGTGTGTGTGTGTGTGTGTGTGTGTGTGTGTGTGTGTGTGTGTGTGTGTGTGTGTGTGTGTGTGTGTGTGTGTGAAATGACCTATACGGGAATGGTGCGTGTATACGCACGCACGCAACAAGGACAAGCGTAGGTCACAGCTAAGTTACCTACCCCCCCCCCCTCCTCCTCAGGGAAGCCTGGGTCCAGATTCACGAAGCAGTTACGCAAGCACTTACGAACCTGTCCATCTTTTCTCAATCTTTGGCGCCTTTGTTTACAATTATTAAACAGTTAATGAGTTCCGAAGCACCAGGAGGCTGTTTATAACAATAACAACAGTTGAATGGCAAGTTTTCATGCTTGTAAACTGTTTAATAAATGTAACCAAAGCCGTCAAAGGTCGAAGGAAAGATATATACAGGTTCGTAAGTGCTTGCGTAACTGCTTCGTGAATCTGGCCCCATGTACGTACACCCACGTTCCCCCCCCCCCCCCCCCAACCCCTGTACGTACATCCCCCCCCCCCCCCACCTCCTGTACGTAGCAACAAAGCTGCCGATCCCGTGTTGCCGCTTAATTACTAAACTGGCGACTACTTAATTGCCAATTACCAATTAGTTAATTGCCCCCGTAACCGACTACTTTAAACTGTCTCGCGGCGATTATGTAATTACCCGCTGACGTCATGGCTAATCTTGAAGTACTTCTGGTACTTTCTTCGGGGATCAAAGCCGCGTTAATTAATTTAAGACTAGGGTCTAAAACCTGGAGCCGGCGTGACCACCTCGACGTCACTGTGACGTCACACGCGCCTTGTGACGTCGCACGCGTTTTGTGACGTCACACGTGCCTTGTGACGTCACACGCCTGCCCATTGTGACGTCACACGTCTAAGCCCTCTGCTATAGACTCTATAGTAGTCTCTAGAGACTATTATAGAGCGCTCTAGTGGTGTCTAGAGCGCTATAGTGACCTCTCGGGCGCTATAGTGACCTCTAGGGCGCTATAGTGACCTCTAGGGCGCTATAGTAACCCCTAGGGCGCTATAGTGACCTCTAGGGCGCTATAGTAACCCCTAGGGCGCTATAGTGACCTCTAGGGCGCTATAGTGACCTCTAGGGCGCTATAGTAACCCCTAGGGCGCTATAGTGACCTCTAGGGCGCTATAGTGACCTCTAGGGCGCTATAGTAACCCCTAGGGCTCTGGTGACCTCTAGGGCGCTGTAGTGACCTCTAGGGCGCTCTAGTGACCTCTAGGGCGCTATAGTGAGCTTTAGGGCACTCTAGTGGTCTCTAGAGCGCTATAGTGACCTCTAAGGCGTTATAGTGACCTCTAGAGCGCTCTAGTGACATCTAAAGCGCTTTATAGTAGACTCTTAGAGACCCAACTCCCTATAAATCCACTCCGTCAATGTGCAACGTTGCAGAAATGTCGATGCAACATTGCTTGAGGCAAATGTTGACAAGAGTTGGGGGGGGGGAGGAGAAGGCTTGCGTCTTGACGATACTTGCACACATGGAGCCATGCAGTGTTGCAGAGTGCCAGCTTGCATATTGTTGCGTTACCCTCACGCTCCCCCTAACACCCCTACCCCCCCCCCCCCCACCCCCCGACACATACTGCACCGCCCCTCATCCTACTACATGAATCTTCTATTTATGTTCTACACTCTCCTTATCCTACTACATGAATCTTCTATTATGTTCCTCACTTACAACGTCACAAAAAAAGATTAGTTTCGCTAAGGTACTCCTTAGGCATCTTCGGAGGTAGGAATAAGGGGAATACAAATGACCCGCGAGAGCAAGGGGGTGAGAATGAGAGTTGTTATGCACTCCAGGACATTAAGAGTTGGGTCCCCTTGATTAGAGCTCGTCTGGGAGCATCCAGCACACAGGTTCGAGCCCTTATCAGGGCCCGCCCCCCCTTTGTGGATTTGTTCATAAGAACTAATATTAACACTTCTGTGCGCGCATACACACAATATCAGTTGATTGAGTCGAGGCGGGACCAAAGAGCCAGAGCTCAACCCCACCGCAAGCACAACTAGGTGAGTACCTCACACACACACACACACACACACACACACACACACACACACACACACACACACACACACACACACACACACAGGGAGCCGGTCGGCCGAGCGGACAGCACGCTGGACTTGTGATCCTGTGGTTCTGGGTTCGATCCCAGGCGCCGGCGAGAAACAATGGGCAGAGTTTCTTTCACCCTATGCCCCTGTTACCTAGCAGTAAAATAGGTACCTGGGTGTTAGTCAGCTGTCACGGGCTGCTTCCTAGGGGTGGAGGCCTGGTCGAGGACCGGGCCGCGGGGACACTAAAAAGCCCCGAAATCATCTCAAGATAAGAAGATAACCACTGTGTACTCGTGTAGTGGTCTCGTAAGCGTTATGTTATTCCGCTCTCCAATAGGTGTCCTACAAGAGGACATAACTCTTGTGTCCTGGGGGTGGGAGTGGGGCAGCTAGAGCACCATCGTCCCAGAACGTCGGGCGCAGTGGACGGGTTATCTGTCACTTTCTTGATGACTAGGCACAGGAGCAAGAGGGGGGGAGGAGGAGGAGGGCACCCTGTTGGACACCTTGTGGTGGTGATTTGTTTTCATGTTCCCCCTGAGTGACAGAGTTACGGGTCCTCCTTGTTGTAACAAGTGTACTCACTGTGAGTGTGAGTGTGAGTGTGTATGTGTGTGTGTGTGTGTGTGTGTGTGTGTGTGTGTGTGTGTGTGTGTGTGTGTGTGTGTGTGTGTGTGTGTGTGTATGTGTGTGTGTGCGCGCGTGTACTCACCCATTTGTACTCGCCTATTTGTGCTTGCGGGGGTTGAGCTCTGGCTCTTTGGTCCCACCTCTCAACCGTCAATCAACTGGTGTAAAGATTCCTGAACCTACTGGGCTCTATCATATCTACACTTGAAACTGTGTATGGAGTCAGCCTCCACCACATCACTGCCTAATGCATTCCATCTGTTAACTACTCTGACACTGAAAAAGTTCCTTCTAACGTCCCTATGGCTCATGTGGGTACTCAGTTTCCACCTGTGTCCCCTTGTTCGCGTCCCACCCGTGTTGAATAGTTTATCCTTGTTTACTCGGTCGATTCCCCTGAGGATTTTGTAGGTAGTGATCATGTCTCCCCTTACTCTTCTGTCTTCCAGTGTCGTGAGGTGCATTTCCCGCAGCCTTTCCTCATAACTCATGCCTCTTAGTTCTGGGACTAGCCTAGTGGCATACCTCTGAACTTTTTCCAGCTTCGTCTTGTGCTTGACAAGGTACGGGCTCCATGCTGGGGCTGCATACTCTAGGATTGGTCTTACATATGTGGTATACAAGATTCTGAATGATTCCTTACATAGGTTTCTGAAGGCTGTTCTGATGTTAGCCAGCCTCGCATATGCCGCAGACGTTATTCTCTTTATGTGGGCTTCAGGAGACAGGTTTGGTGTGATATCAATTCCAAGATATTTCTCTCTGTTTCATTAAATACTTCATCTCCCATTCTGTATCCTGTGTCTGGCCTCTTGTTTCCACCGCCTCGTTTCATTACTTTGCATTTACTCGGGTTGAACTTTAACAGTCATTTGTTGGACCATTCATTCAGTCTGTCTAGGTCATCTTGTAGCCTCCTACTATCATCCCCTGTTTCAATCCTCCTCATAATTTTTGTATCATCAGCAAACTTTAAGAGAAACGAGTCTATACCCTCTGGGAGATCATTTACATATATCAGAAACAGTATTGGTCCAAGGACTGACCCCTGCGGGACTCCACTGGTGACATCTAGCTAATCTGAGACCTCACCCCACACAGTGACTCCATGTCTTCTGTTGCTTAGGTACTCCCTTATCCAATGGTGTACCTTCCTTTTCACTTCAGCCTGCATCTCTAGCTCCAGCCCATCCCTCTCTTGAAACTGTGTATGGAGTCAGCCTCCACCACATCACTGCCTATTGCATTCCATTTGTCAACCACTCTGACACTAAAAAAGTTCTTTTTAATATCTCTGTGGCTCATTTGGGCACTCAGTTTCCACCTGTGTCCCCTTGTGCGTGTGCCCCTTGTGTTAAATAGCTTGTCCTTATCTACCCTATCAATTGCCTTGAGAATCTTTAACGTGGTGATCATGTCCCCCCCTAACTCTTCTGTCTTCTGTGTGTGTGAATAACGGGATAAAATGATCAGGAAAAGCAGCTAGCTCTTTATGGCCACAAACCACTAAACGTGTCCTAGACACAAGCAGCGAACCTTTGCCATGAGAGTCGAACCCAGACCTGGTGTGTGTGTATATCATATATATATATATATATATATATATATATTATATATATATATATATATATATATATATATATATATATATATATTATTATATATATATATATATATATATATAACGAAACCCGAAACGCTATGCGTGCTAGTGGCTTTATAAGAATGTAAAACTTCAATTCTCTGTACTCTAATAAACCCAATGTACCTTCTTGTATATAAATAAAAATAAATAAATAAATATATAAATATAAGTAAAGCTGAAATAGCTTTAGGTGTCTTGTGTACAATGACGTCATCGCCTCTCTCGGCTAGACATCTGAACCAAACTAACTTCGCAGTAGGCCTATACTGCCCTATACGAGGCCGTATAGGCCTACCCAGGCAAGCGAGGCACGGCCTCTTCACATTCCATTACCTTCACTTAGTCTCAATTTGTTAGATAACAAAAATAATCCTCCAAATGATTCGCTTCACTGGCGCTACTTGGCAACTCAGCGCGGCAGCTGGGGGTTGTTGCCATATCAATGTTGACCTAAATTCTTTTTTTTTTCTAAATATTTCTCAACTCGCAAGCCATTATTATTCACATTAATGCTAAATACATTAACATATCGTATAAATCATACTTTTATACACATTTTACACGTTTCTATTCATACGTGTATGCTCATAAAATTGATTGGAATCATTACGCAATTATTCAAGTTTACCTTTTATTCAAGGCAGAAGAAAACGAGAAGTGGGTGGAAATTAATGTGATTCTTATCAAGTAGAAATGATAGTATTTACCTATCAGTATATTATATGTATATATATATATATATATATATATATATATATATATATATATATATATATATATATATTATATATATATTATATATATATATATATATATGCAAATAAGCTTAAATGGTCCCCAAGCATATATGCGACTGAAAACTCCACACCCCAGAAGTGACTCGAACCCAGACCACCAGGAGCACAATGCAACTGAAATACATGTTACCTTAACCGCTTGACCATCAGTGACTGTACAAAAGACGATGGTAGGTAGGTAGGGGGAATTAACCTCGGCTCCCATCGTCTTTTGTAGGGTCACTGATGGTCAAGTGGTTAATAAGGTGCCATATTTACTCCTCCCTGCGCCAGGAGAGAGGGCGCGGCTCTATCCACCAATCGGAGTAGCTGGTCCTCGCGGTTAGTGGTAGTAGTAGTCTTGAGGGGCATGGAAGCGGGTCTGTGATTGGTGGATCACGCTCCCAGCCTTAGCCAATGGAACGGCGTCCACGCTAAGGATTTAAATCAAATCAATTTCAAACGGTTAAAACAATTATCAACCGCATTTAACACTATGTATTAACCGTATCCCCCCCTCTATGTATTTCTCACTCACTCACGCACTCACGCACTCACTCACTCACTCACTCACTCACTCACTCACTCACTCACTCACTCACTCACGCACTCACTCACTCACTCACTCACTCACTCACTCACTCACTCACTCACTCACTCACTCACGCAATGCAATATAAGCGTAAATGAGGCTAGCTTTAAGCGTTTGGACTCAGTATTTGTACAGAAAATTACTTTTTTTATAAAATTTTTGTAAAAAAAATATTTGGTGGGGGGGGAGAACATTTTTTTGTATTATCGAATAGACTTTGCAGCATTGCAGATCAATGGTGTATCTCGTGAATATATTTATTGAACATTCTGACAAGATTTACTACGAAATGTGCAAGATGTTCACATCTTTTTATCCTATAGATTAATGACCTTTAAGTGGAGATGTGTTTGTTGGTGCTCCTCCGTGCTGGGGCTAAGCTTCGTAAGGTCACCAGGTCCACCTTCCACTGGTGGATCCTTGCTGGTCAGGCTCCCACTGGTGGATCCTGGCTGGTCAGGCTCCCACTGGTGGATCCTGGCTGGTCAGGCTTCCACTGGTGGATCCTTGCTGGTCAGGCTTCCACTGGTGGATCCTTGCTGGTCGGGCTCCCACTGGTGGATCCTTGCTGGTCGGGCTCCCACTGGTGGATCCTTGCTAGTCGGGCTCCCACTGGTGGATCCTTGCTAGTCGGGCTCCCACTGGTGGATCCTTGCTAGTCGGGCTCCCACTGGTGGATCCTTGCTGGTCGGGCTTCCACTGGTGGATCCTTGCTAGTCGGGCTCCCACTGGTGGATCCTTGCTGGTCGGGCTTCCACTGGTGGATCCTTGCTAGTCGGGCTTCCACTGGTGGATCCTTGCTAGTCGGGCTCCCACTGGTGGATCCTTGCTGGTCGGGCTCCCACTGGTGGATCCTTGCTGGTCAGGCTCCCACTGGTGGATCCTTGCTGGTCGGGCTTCCACTGGTGGATCCTGGCTGTCAGGCTTCCACTGGTGGATCCTTGCTAGTCAGGCTCCCACTGGTGGATCCTTGCTAGTCAGGCTCCCACTGGTGGATCCTTGCTGGTCAGGCTCCCACTGGTGGATCCTTGCTGGTCGGGCTTCCACTGGTGGATCCTGGCTGTCAGGCTTCCACTGGTGGATCCTTGCTAGTCAGGCTCCCACTGGTGGATCCTTGCTAGTCGGGCTTCCACTGGTGGATCCTTGCTAGTCAGGCTTCCACTGGTGGATCCTTGCTAGTCAGGCTTCCACTGGTGGATCCTTGCTAGTCGGGCTTCCACTGGTGGATCCTTGCTAGTCAGGCTTCCACTGGTGGATCCTTGCTAGTCAGGCTTCCACTGGTGGATCCTTGCTAGTCGGGCTTCCACTGGTGGATCCTTGCTAGTCAGGCTTCCACTGGTGGATCCTTGCTAGTCAGGCTTCCACTGGTGGATCCTTGCTAGTCGGGCTTCCACTGGTGGATCCTTGCTAGTCAGGCTTCCACTGGTGGATCCTTGCTAGTCAGGCTTCCACTGGTGGATCCTTGCTAGTCGGGCTTCCACTGGTGGATCCTTGCTAGTCGGGCTTCCACTGGTGGATCCTTGCTAGTCAGGCTTCCACTGGTGGATCCTTGCTAGTCGGGCTCCCACTGGTGGATCCTTGCTAGTCAGGCTCCCACTGGTGGATCCTTGCTAACAACTCCAATCACCAATACAACTCCAATCATCACCAATACAACACCAATCATCACCAATATAATTCTAATCATCACCAAAACAACTCCAATCATCACCAAAACAACTCCAATCATCACCAAAACAACTCCAATCATCACCAAAACAACTCCAATCATCACCAAAACAACTCCAATCATCACCAATACCATCCCCACTACTACGTGAGCAACAAACAATTTCAGGTCCTTACAACAGAACCAGCATGGAAACCCAGGCGACGAGATGAAAGGCCGGAGGAAACAATGGATGACACTGTATTCACTATAGAAGATCAAGTAAAAACCTTAGGAACTAGATGGGACAAAAGCAACAGGCCCAGACCTGGTCCCACTATGGCTGCTGAAGGAGACGGCAGAAGCATTTTGTCACCCATTACCTAAAAAAATTTAATAGATCATTTGAGACAGAAAACTTCAATCCATCGGTCTGAAAAAAGTGAACTTAGTCCCAATATTCTAAGAAAAAAAAAGGATAGAAAGGAGGCACTAGATTGCAGACTGGTGTTGTTGAAAAGTATTCCCAGTAAAGTGGTGGAGAGAGTAATCAGGGTGAAAATGATGGAGCATCTGGAGCATCAAATGTGACAAAAATCTCAGTATTGGTTGAGTTTTACGACAGGATTACTAAATATGACAGGAAAAAAATGAAGGCTGGGTAGACTGCATATTCCTAGACTATCAAACACCACTTGACAGTGTTCCTCGCCAAAGACCCGTGTACAAGACGAAGGAGCAGGCTGGGAGAACTGGGTTAAGGGAGTACCTGAAGAACACAAACCTCGACCACTTTTAAGGTCAAATTCGGCTAGGAGCAGGTTGGGCACGAAGAGCTATAGGCTTCACTCCCCCGTAGACTCCGTCAGGTAAGTACTGACGGCCGGCCACAGGACTCCCAAGATGGCGACGTCAACACAGGACTCCCAAGATGGCGACGTAAACACAGGACTCCCAAGATGGCGACGTAAACACAGGACTCCCAAGATGCGACGTAAACACAGGACTCCCAAGATGGCGACGTAAACACAGGACTCCCAAGATGGCGACGTAAACACAGGACTCCCAAGATGGCGACGTAAACACAGGACTCCCAAGATGGCGACGTGAACACAGGACTCCCAAGATGGCGACGAAAACACAGGACTCCCAAGATGGCGACGTGAACACAGGACTCCCAAGATGGCGACGTAAACACAAGCACGTGGCCGTGTGGCGCCAGAAACAACAGCTCAACACCGTGGATGACACAGCTGACACATGGCGAGCATGAGTCCCCACAGCCTGTTCTGGGTGTGTATCTCCACACTTAACGTATGACTGAGTACACCACGCTCGCCTGAGTAAGCTAAGCTGAGTTAAGCTGTTGATTTGCTGAGCGCCTTGTGTTACAGGTACTAACTGCTGGTTGTCCATGAGGTTGGACCAGGTCCAGAACTTTGAGAATATTGACCTTGTACATAAGAGCAAGTCCACCCCCCAGCCTCCCCGGACTGTTGGAGGGCTCTGATGTTCAAACCAGTCCAACCAGCCTTGGTCAAGACTAAGAGATGAGCCTTGTGTATTGGTTCGCCACACTCTCTCTCTCTCTCTCTCTCTCTCTCTCTCTCTCTCTCTCTCTCTCTCTCTCTCTCTCTCTCTCTCTCTCTCTCTCTCTCTCTCTCTCTCGCCCTCCCTCTCACCAAAATACATATACACCCATACAACACATGTGTTGATCAGTCTACACATGTCCAGAGGAACAGATGTCTGGACATGTATTGATGAGTCAACACCCGGTTTCATACGTTAGGGGGGGCACGAAACCTGTTGACCCCTCAAGGCCAACTACTGATGACCTTCCTCAGGATGCACGCACGTACGCACGCGCACACACACACACACACACACACACACACACACACACACACACACACACACACACACACACACACACACACACACACACACAGGAAGCAGCTACGTAACAGCTGTCTAACTCCCAGGTACCTATTTACTGTTAGATAACAGGGGGGGGGGCAGCATCAAGGTGAAAGAAACTCGGCCCATTTTGTTTCTGCCTAGTCCGGGAATCGAACCCGGGTCACAGGATTGCGAGTAAAGCGTGCTGTCCACTCAGTTACCAGACCCCCCTACCACACGCACACCACCCCTGTGTATGCGTGTGTGTGTGGAGGGAGAGAGAGAGAGAGAGGGAGAGAGAGAGAGAGAGAGAGAGAGAGAGAGAGAGAGAGAGAGAGAGAGAGAGAGAGAGAGAGAGAGAGAGAGAGAGAGAGATGAGAGAGAGA
>NC_091163.1:7074160-7104160 GCF_040958095.1 Procambarus clarkii
AGGACTATATGCGAATGAAAACTCACACCCCAGAAGTGACTCGAACCCATACTCCCAGATGCAACGCAACTGGTAACTACAGGGCGCCTTAATCCGCTTGACCATCACGGCCGTCAAAAGGAAGTGATAGCCGAGGCTATTTGAGCCACTTCCCCGACGGCAACTCGGATGGTAATCTTGGGCATAGCATTTCA
Source organism: Procambarus clarkii (assembly GCF_040958095.1). Taxonomy (NCBI): domain Eukaryota; kingdom Metazoa; phylum Arthropoda; class Malacostraca; order Decapoda; family Cambaridae; genus Procambarus; species Procambarus clarkii. Next base: position 7,074,355 of record NC_091163.1, read on the forward strand.
CCAAATCACCTCATTCTTTGAGGTGATTTGGTGAAATGCTACTTTGATTTTGATTTTTCACCAAATCACCTCAATATATATGTATTATATATTGTTAAGTGGGGAAGTGGCTCAAATAGCCTCGGCTATCACTTCCTTTTGACGGCCGTGATGGTCAAGCGGATTAAGGCGCCCTGTAGTTACCAGTTGCGTTGCATCTGGGAGTATGGGTTCGAGTCACTTCTGGGGTGTGAGTTTTCATTCATATATATATATATATATATATATATATATATATATATATATGCGGAAAATCCACAGAGAAATATGAAATGAGGTGAACGTTTCGGCTTGTTAAAGCCTTTGTCAACACCAGACTGCGTGTTGGTGTTGACAAAGGCTTTAACAAGCCGAAACGTTCACCTCATTTCATATTTCTCTGTGGATTTTCCGCATATATATATATATATATATATATATATATATATATATATATATATATATATATATATATATATATATATATATATATATATATATATATATATATATATATATATATGCGGAAAATCCACAGAGAAATATGAAATGAGGTGAACGTTTCGGCTTGTTAAAGCCTTTGTCAACACCAACACGCAGTCTGGTGTTGACAAAGGCTTTAACAAGCCGAAACGTTCACCTCATTTCATATTTCTCTGTGGATTTTCCGCATAAAATGATCAGTGTATTGTGATAGTCAATTGCATTATATATATATATATATATATATATATATATATATATATATATATATATATATATATATATATATACACACACACACATACATACGTACCTGATGCACACTCGTGGTATACCATATATACACACCTGGCACACACTGGGTACACTTGGGATATACCATATATACACACCTGGCACACAGCACACACTGGGTACACTTGGGGTATACCATATATACACACCTGGCACACAGCACACACTGGGTACACTTGGGATATACCATATATACACACCTGGCACACAGCACACACTGGGTACACTTGGGATATACCATATATACACACCTGGCACACAGCACACACTGGGTACACTTGGGATATACCATATATACACACCTGGCACACAGCACACACTGGGTACACTTGGGGTATACCATATATATACACACACCTGGCGCACACTCTGGTCTCTATAAGAGTCTTGTTACGGAAGTGGTAGGTTTCGGTGACGTTAAGGTCGAAGTACTTCCTGGCAGGTTTCTTTAAGAAGCGGTCGAGGTCAACCCCCCAGCTGACTTCCAGTTGCGCCACTGCTTGCCCTGACCCCTTGGCCACCAGGTTGACGTGACCCCACGGCCGAGGAACCTTTATAAACGATCAACACGTCTCGCATCAATAACTGCGGGTTTCAGAGTGGCCAGCCTATACGAGCATTCTAGAGTTCTCGCACACAGTACGAGGCTTCTAGATACCTCATTATATAGTGCTTCATCAAGGTCATAATGTTACGCTCTGTGTTCATTATATATTTTAGAAAGTTTTTAAACTACATGGTGAATATTGATCAACGTTATGGATAGTTGAGTGCATAAACTGACCTGGAGAGTGTGTAGAGTGGAGACGGAGGTGTTGGTGATGGCGTAGGAGTGAAGGATGCCGGGGTCCGAGGTAGCCTCCAGCTCCACCCGCAGGTTAGTCAAGTCCCTCAGTCTTGCCCTGTAGCTATACTCGGCCAAGGCGCGCATGGCCACCACCGTGTCCTGTCGAAATACAAGATTCATCACACAACAGTTCAATGGCTCAACAGCGGCAGCTCCTGTGCGTCCTGCGAGGGAAGTCTTACGTTATATAAACTGTATCAATTATATCGTATTGTTATATCAACTGTAATAATATATTTACTTGTGTTCATCTGTAACTATTATTTGAGACCTAATTACTGCTTGCCATTATACATTGTACGTAATCTCTGGCGTGTAATATAAATATAACAAACATTTATAGTAACAAAATACAAATATTAATACATCAAATAGAATAACATTTCTGATAAAGTAAATGTACACTAGGCTGGTTAGTCACTGATAACACACTAGTAGTGTGCGTATGGGGGATGGAAAATATTTATAAACTTGTATAAAATATATAAATGTTAGTTCTGGCATAAATATACCTCGATAGGTTTTCGTTTTGGGCTGAGAAGTAACACATGTTGTAAATAAAGAAATGTAAACTTTTAACATTGGGAGAGGAAGTGGGAGCCTCCAGTTCTATTATACAAGGTAATGTAAATCACCGGACAACAGAATGGACACATTAGAAAGAAACACGACACGGACACGTTAACACTGACGTAGAAAGGATACGTTAGAAAACTTTTTCAGTGTCAGTAGTTAACAGATGGAATGCATTAGGCAGTGATGTGGTGGAGGCTGACTCCATAGACAGTTTTAAGTGTAGATATGATAAAGCCCAGTAGGCTCAGGAACCTGTACACTAGTTGATTGACAATTGAGAGGCGGGATCAAAGAGCAAAAGCTCAACCCCCACAAGCACAACTAGGTGAGAACATTATCTGGAATGCATAGAGAAGAGGCTACTTGTACGTTTTTCTTGAATAAATCGATAACATACTCTGAATTTTCTAAACAGTCAATGATGAATGTAATGCCACTATTCATTAGTTATTGACTGGTTAAGATTCAGGCAATTTAATGGAGCAAGTTACCACAGTGGAGGAGAAGGCGTGTGTCCAGTCCCTGACGGAGTTGAGCCAGCGCATGATAGCCTCAGTCCTGGGCGTTATCCCCTCCTGGCTGAGGAGCACCAGCAGGGCGTAGCTGGTCGCCTCCACGGCCGAAGAGTCCCACTTCTGCGGCTCCTTAGGCAGTACGAACGTCCTCTGGTTGTTCTCCGTTTGCCGCACGTTGCTGACTATGGCCTCCCGTGCCCAGTGCATCACGTTACCTGTCAAAGAAAGACAAGAGTTTCAGCATGCCCTGCTTAAGGTTGTCAAGGTACATCTTGAAGACACTGTCCCAACACTCATCCTGTAGCTTCCTTACAGCTTTCTCAACAATTGTAAAGTGTGCAGGTGTTTAATACTAGGGAAAAATATATACCGGTCACATCTCTGACAGCTGAAGTTGGAATCCAATCTATTCTATACAACCACAGTTACAGTGTTGAATATTCAGCTTTGAACAATTATACACATTACGGTGCTCAGAGGAATCATTGAAGTTTTTGATACTTTGCACAAACACAACTTTTTATTTTTGTAATTCCACCTGGAAATGTATTGGTGTGGGAGGTTGTGGCGTTTACCTGAGGTTCTGGCATGAGCCTGGAGCATCTTGAGAGCCACCTCCTTCAGGGGGCTGCCGACCATGGCGAGGGCGTAGGTGGTGATGGCCACATCGTAGGGGTCCCACAGCTGGTCCAGCTGACGCTCCAGGAACCTGCAGGGAAGGTCATACTCAAGCTTCAGATAACACACCCAACAGTACTCCATGATAAACACTGGCCGGCCATCACTCTCAGTGATATCAAGTCAGTCAACATTAGAAGGAACATGTCAAACGTCGGGACTAAAAGCGTATTTCGAAGACTCATTATGAGAAACACAGACATGTTTTTAAGGATTTATTATACAGATAATAAAAAATCCATACTACTACTAAAAATCTTACTTCATTATAAAAAAAGCATATATGTAAGCTCTTTATTCCCAGCATGTTGGCAAGCTTGATACCTTGTAAGGTCCTTCGTGTTGGCACGCCTGCTACTTTATAACCCGTCATGCAGTCTCCGCGACAAAGTACTGTATACGGATTCTAAATTGTAAAAATAAAGAACCGAATTGAAGATATAAGAACCTGGATTATAAAGTTTAGTTCGTGGATGAAGGATTTAAAACTAAAGCATTGTAATATAACCTGACGAAATTACCAGGGAAGAGCTAGACCCAAGGCAACTTTAAACACGGCGAGAGTCACAGAATCTTGGTAGTTCCATACTTTGTATTGGATGAAAATGCCATCACACTAGAGTTTGGTCAATTTCAAAATATGTAATGAATGTTTTACCAATATTTTGAAAATTCAAAACTATTTGTTCAAAACAATGTTTTTTTTCTGTCCAATGACTTAAAATAAAAATGTAGTTATCAGTTTTATAGAAACAGTTTGTCCTAACTTATACCAAACAAATGACTTAAGTTACAAACTCACTTTGAAATGGTTAAATATGTTACGTATAAAAATATTTTGATATACAGGGTGGGAATATTAAATATGTAATGATGTGGGAGGAAGTTACCTGGTGGCGCGCTGCCTGGCGACCGTCGTCCTGGCGTGGGTGTCCCCCGCTAGCGTCGGGGTCGCCTCCACCAGCACCGTCGTTATCAGCGCTGTCAGCGCCACCAGCCCCGTCTCCTCACCCGCAGACCAGCTCTACAACCATTACAACACTCTTAACATCCCGTCCTCTTAAAATTAACGTCACTTTTGGCTGGTATGCGCGCTATGGCCAAATTTGGACGCAATTTGAAATGAAATCGACTCACAAAAGTAACGTACTGTTCCGTTTTCTGTATGAGTCGTCCGGCTTACTCGGCAAGCTTAGAAGAGGCAACTTTCCATTAACGTTTTCATAACGTTTTGAAACTTTATGAGAATTTCCTGCCCACCTAACCTATCAGAGGACCCTTAACTTACTGTTGTTGAAAAAAAAAAAATCCCAAATTTAATTTTTTTTCATTTTCAAATTACGTCCATATTCGGCCATACGGGCAAACGGCTAAAAGCGACGTTCTTTTTAAGAGGACAGGTTGCACCTGAAGTAGTAGCATAACTACAATTACTAAATTATACAATTACATCACTGCCAATGTTGTAAATCGTAATCAAAATTTAGTTTTTCTGGCACTTTCTATTTAAAAAAAAAATGTTTGGCAAAGAATGATAATTCATAACGAATACATTACAAATGTATTCAAGTATATACTAAAAACATATGTAATGACTTATCATGAAGGTAATGCGTGACAGCCTAAGAGGTTAGCCTCGAGTATGTGGTGTTGAGGGTTACCTTAAAGCTCATCTTGTGGTCGAGAGTGACGTTGTAGTGAGGTGTCTCGAGGAAGCTGCCGTCGGAGGCCTGGTGGTCGAGCAGGAAGGCGACGGCCGTGTTGATGAGGCGGGGTTCTATGTACAGCAGGTTCTCCCAGTCCTCCAGCTGCGCCGCCAGCAGCACGTTCACCACCCAGGCCGTCATCCTGCAGCAGCAGCACACCCCCTCGTCACCCACCACTCTCACAAGCTACTATGCTACACCACTATACATACCTTCAGCAGTTACAAATAGAAGCCATCCACAAGAGGATACAGTGAAGCGATAGTCAAAATTAGTCGAACGAGGGCTCATGGAAGGAAACTGCAGGCGCAAAACCAAATGTAATAAGGTACACTAGTAATTGTCCTTGTATTAATTAACTGATGATTATAAAACTCCACTTGTGGCACATTTAGTGATTACATGTGCGAGAGTAAACACACACACACACACACACACACACACACACACACACACACACACACACACACACACACACACACACACACACTGGTGCCCATATCTTAAGAAGCACATCAACAAACTGGAAAAGGTGCAAAGACATGCCACTAAGTGGCTCCCAGAACTGAAGGGCAAGAGCTACGAGGAGAGGTTAGAGGCATTAAATATGCCCAAATTAAAAGACAAGAAAAAGAGGCGATATGATTACTACGTACAAAATAGTAACAGGAATTGATAAAATCGATAGGGAAGATTTCCTGAGACCTGGAACTTCAAGAACAAGAGGTCATAGATTTAAACTAACTAAACAAAGATGCCGAAGAAATATAAGAAAATTCACTTTCGCAAACAGAGTGGTAGGCGGTTGGAACAAGTTAAGTGAGAAGGTGGTGGAGGCCAAGACCGTCAGTAGCTTCAAAGCGTTATATGACAGTGCTGGGTAGACGGGACACCACGAGCGTAGCTCTCATCCTGTAACTACACTTAGGTAATTACACACACACACACACACACACACACACACACACACACACACACAAAGAATAACGTCTGCGGCATATGCGAGGCTGGCTAACATCAGAACAGCGTTCAGGAACCTGTGTAAGGAATCATTCAGAAATTTGTACACCACATATGTAAGACCAATCCTGGAGTATGCGGCCCCAGCATGGACCCCATGCCTTGTCAAGCACAAGACGAAGCTGGAAAAAGTCCAATGGTCTGCCACTAGACTAATCCCAAAACTAAGAGGCATGAGTTACGAAGAAAGGCTGCGGGAAATGCACCTTACGACACTGGAAGACAGAAGAGTAAGGAGAGACATGATCACAACCTACAAAATCCTCAGGGGAATCTACCGGGTAAACAAGGATAAACTATTCAACACTGGCGGGACGTGAACAAGGGGACACAGGTGGAAACTGAGTACCCACACGAGCCACAGAGACGTTAGAAGGAACTTTTTCAGTGTCAGTAGTTAACGGATGGAATGCATTAGGAAGTGATGTGGTGGAGGCTGACTCCATACACAGTTTTAAATGTAGATATGATATTTATTTATTCGATATTTATTCGAATAGATATTTATTCGATAACATTATCGAATAAATCGAATACGTTATCGAATACGTCTCTCCTATATATATCTAATACGTCTCTCCTATATATATCGAATACGTTATCGAACACATATGATAGAGCCCAGTAGGCTCAGGAATCTGTACACCAGTTGACTGACAGTTGAGAGGCGGGACCAAAGAGCCAAAGCTCAACCCCCGCAAGCACAAATAGGCGAGTACAAATAGGTGAGTACACACACACACACACACACACACACACACACACACACACACACACACACACACACACACACACGACAATAATCATGATGCAATTTGAGCACAATTTTTCGTAAAACCCTGATGCATGCTCGGGCCGCGCTGAGCCTACACTGTGAAACACAAGCTTAAGAACTCTTAAGAACTTAAGAACACTTAAGAACTCTTAGGCGATTTAGAACCCCGTTACAACTTAATAGGGTTCGAATCCTGGTGGGTTATTGAATTCTTAGTTATATATCCAAGGGTCCCAGTAGTACAGTTGACTTCGTTCTCGACACACAATCGAGAATTCTGGGTTCGAATCCCGGGCGGGATAGAAATGGTGAGCGCTTTTCCTTTTACCTAATGCCGCTGTTCACCTAGTAGCAAATAGATACTGAGAAGTTAGTTTGTTGTGGGGTTGCATCCTGGGGGGGTTGGGGCGGGGTCAGTAATTCGACCAGTGAACCTTAATAAAAGCTTAACGTATATGAATACAATCTGGCTTCCTGTCCCCGATACAATGAATTACTTATTAATATTATATATGCATATGAAAACAAGGCTTGAAATAGTCCCCATGCTGTAAATTATAAGCTATGATCCCACCAGGATTCGACCCGGCCAGCACACTTAAGTCAATATCAAATAAGTGAATAACATCATATTACCACACAGACGGCTTGGAGAAGTGCCACATCCTAAAGGCACCTTTCTTATAGCGGGTGAGAAGGCCGGCAAGTTGGACGTTGAGGAACTCGAAGGTGCCCTTAGCCTTGGTCATGTCGAGCTGGTTGGTGAGGCGGAAGTAGTGGAGCGTCCACACCGTTGTGCCCAGGTTGAAGGCCAGACCGTCGTTGCTTTTCAGGAAACGTCCCTTGAACGCCTTCTCAAAGTTGACCACCATGTTGCTCTCAGTGGGGCCGAACACGTCTCCTGGTCCACGTTTGACAAGCCAGATATAAAATATATGAGGATGGCGAGATATATAATATGGGGGAGTGAAATATGCACTCGATCTTTAAATATGTATTTCATAGTATAATACTGGTTGAAGCACTTAAGTCTTGTTAGATAAAGTAACCCTTGTAATGTTTGAGAAAGCTGTAAGAAAACTAAACAAATGGGAGTTATGATAGTCTCTAACACAATCTGTCAACCTTAAACATGGGACGACGAAACTGTATGTCTGTCTCTTACAGTCTCTCTCTCCCATGGTACATCCTCATCTGTAATAAACATCTGTACTCGTTCCCATTCCAAAGAACTGCCAAGATTCTATATCCTCCTCTAATAATTATAGGACTATTGCCCTAAACACACTGTCAATTTGTATTTGATTATATATTCTTTGACTTTCTAGCTGACGAACTAGACTTCTCTGACTCAGTTTGTATATAACGGGGGTTAGTCGACAACGCTCGTAGCTTCGTGGTGGCGGAAACTATTCACTTCTGCAACTCGCAAGATACCTCTGTTCTGTTTTGTTTTTTATGCTTCCGAAATATTTGATGAAGTTGAACACACCAAACGTTTTAGCAGAAAAGTGTGTCCTGTCATTGTTAGATATTTAAATATAAATTAGCTGCGAAATGGAGTAAATTTTGGGGAAATTTCTTTCTAAAAATGAGGTTAAGTGCTGTTCTTGGTTCGATATTGTTTACTATCAATGCTGATTCATTGTTGAAAGAGTTAAGAGCCAGTAGAGGCGGTTGTCGCGTAAGCAGTACCAAGGTCAATATCTTCTGTTATACTGATCTAGTTCTACTCGCACCCACCAAAGAGGCAATGTAAACTTGATATAACTATGTGAAAGATATAGTACAGAATACAAGACGTTCAGTTCTGCCACATTTGGTTGCTTCAAACTCACAGGACTCTTTTTATCAAGATCCCAATCTAAAATCACAAGACAGTTTCCATTAAAGTATTCTAAAAACTATCTGGGAGATATTATATCTTCAAAGGCCCCACTTGTAATTTTTTTATGCTATTAGCGACCTAAAAGTTAGCACAAATCACTAATGATGACATTTGTTCTATCAGGATACTTAGTCAAAAATAAGGTTATTTTACAGTCAATATCTAAGCTTGTACGGATGTGAATTATTGGAACTACAAAATGCTGACCTTGTTAAGTTTAACTGTGAATGGAGGAAATGTTCAAGATGAATCTTGGGAGTCCATCATCGCACTCATTGCAATCTCCTACCTGGCCTCATGTCCACGCCCACACTTGAAGAAATAAATCACAAACGAATATCATTTTGTCTCAAATGAATCACCCATCCAGCAAGCTCAATCAACTAAAAAAATTCTGAGGCACTCACCACTGGCTACTTATACTTTTCCAGAAATAAACTGAATTGTTAAAAACTACAAATGTATATAACACATTATATACCTATAAACATATATATACATATATATGTGTCGTACCTAGTAGCCAGAACGCGGTACTCTGCAAAACCAGATTTGCTTAATAAGCCAAGTTTTCCAGTATATATTTTTTTCTTATAAAAGGATAAAGCTATCCATTTCATTGTGTATGAGTTAATTTTGTTTAATTTGATTTAAAACTAATAGATACATGACCGAAGCTACTTTACCTAACCTATCATAAACTAACGTAACTATGTCAGTTCTTAATATAATAATAATAATTCAAATAAACCATTTGGAAACAATTTTTTTTAAATAAAGAAAATCACTCGGCCTATTAGGCCTTGCATAGTAGGCCGAGAAGTGCATTCTGGCTACTTAGTACGACATATATATATACATACATATATACATATATGTCGTACCTAGTAGCCAGAACGCACTTCTCAGCCTACTATGCAAGGCCCGATTTGCCTAATAAACCAAATTTTCCTGAAATGATATATTTTCTCTATTTTTTTCTTATGAAATGATAAAGCTACCCATTTCATTATGTATGAGGTAAATTTTTTTTATTGGAGTTAAAATTAACGTAGATATATGACCGAACCTAACCAACCCTACCTAACCTAACCTATCTTTATTGGTTAGGTTAGGTAACCGAAAAAGTTAGGTTAGGTATTTTAGGTAGTCGAAAAAACATTAATTCATGAAAACTTGGCTTATTAGGCAAATCGGGCCTTGCATAGTAGGCTGAGAAGTGCGTTCTGGCTACTAGGTACGACATATATATATATATATATATATATATATATATATATATATATATATATATATATATATATATTATATTATATTATATATATATATATATATATATATATATATATAATAATTTTTTATATATATATATATATATATATATATATATATATATATATTTATATATATATATATATATATATATATTATATATATATATATAATATATATATAATATATATATATACACATATATATATATATATATGGTGTAGCGGGTCTCCAGGACAGGCTAAAACATGCGGTCAGCAGAGAAAGCAGGGAGACCCCAGCTGGATATTTGGAATTATGAAGGAACTACCGTCACAGAGAAATTATTGACAGGTAATTCGAGTCTAATTGAAGTCGGATCGATGTTTATATGAGCTGTGTGTGTGGAGTTATTTTGAGCCGGGATAGATGCAGAGTTGGTTGGTGCAGAATGCGAAGGGTGTGCGGTGTAGTTGCCATAACGTCATGGCATCATTAGTTTATTAGTTTGAATTGTCTTATCCAACTGTTGTGATATAAATTGTGCCAATATATGGTCTTGCCGCTCTAATGGTAAACTTCATTTTGTTTTTACAATGTTTCATCTTCAACATTGCAAGCTAAATGTCACTTTTATAACTAATATGCAAGTTTGAGTTAGATTATTCTGCACCTGTTTTGTCTAGCCAGTAGTGTAATATAGAGCTATAAATATGTTGACCAGACCACACACTAGAAGGTGAAGGGACGACGTCGTTTCAGTCCGTCCTGGACCATTCTCAAGTCGATTGTGAGAATGGTCCAGGACGGACCGAAACATCGTTGTCCCTTCACCTTCTAGTGTGTGGTCTGGTCAACATTCTTCAGCCACGTTGTTGTGACTCGTCGCCTGCATAGAGCTATAAAATAATATCTGTCAGTGTGTCAGAAGTTGAGAGGCCAGACGCCTGGGGTTAGTCTCACCCAACTTGACGAGATGCATCATGTTGGGTAGGGGAGCGTCATAGGCCGGTCGGTGTCGCCCCCCAAGTGAAATGCTTTACCAAATGACAATTATAGAGGCTGGTGTAGAGTACCTGATAGTGCCAGACTGGCCCGGGGAGAGCCATAGACGTAGCGCCTGAGGATGCTGCGGGTAATCTTGGGACTCTCGTCCACTGGCAGGTCCAGAAACTCGTACACTGTGGCTCGGTTCTTGAGGTCCAGCAGCACGGACGTGTGTTTCCTCACCTCGATGCCCTCGGGCTGTTGGACAAGGGCCAGGTGCGTCAATGGCACGACAGGGATGTGTTGCGTCAATGGCACGACAGGGATGTGTTGCGTCAATGGCACGACAAGGATGTGTTGCGTCAATGGCACGACAAGGATGTGTTGCGTCAATGGCACGATAAGGATGTGTTGCGCCAATGGCACGACAGGGATGTGTTGCGTCAATGGAGACAAGGGGTGTGTGTGAGGGGGGGATGTTACGTCGGTTAGCAGCAGTTGAAGAGGGCTTGTGTCGTTAGCTAGTGACGTAGGAGCTACACACACCTGCCTCAGGGCAATGTAGGAGCTACACACACACACACACCTGCCTCAGGACAATGTAGGAGCTACACACACACACACCTGCCTCAGGGCAATGTAGGAGCTACACACACACACCTGCCTCAGGGCAATGTAGGAGCTACACACACACACACACACCTGCCTCAGGGCAATGTAGGAGCTACACACACACACCTGCCTCAGGGCAACGTAGGAGCTACACACACACCTGCCTCAGGGCAATGTAGGAGCTACACACACACACCTGCCTCAGGGCAATGTAGGAGCTACACACACCTGCCTCAGGGAGCGCCAGGCCATAACTTTTCAGAGCCGATACATAACAAAAATAATAATAATTTTAATATTTTATTTGTGCAAGAGTCCATGCATATAACATGAAGAGTGGAGAATTTATAGGCAAGAAAAAAACAATGTTATACAAGAGGGAAAGAGACTGTGTCAGTGAGAGGGGGGAAGGACCGGGGTGCAGAGGAAGAGAGAGAGAGAGAGAGAGAGAGAGAGAGAGAGAGACCCACCTGTACCGTGACTGTGACGGTCCTGGTGTCGGAGGCGACCTGTGAGCGAGCGTGGACGGTGACGGTGAAGGAGCCGGACTGTCTGGTGACGGCGAGCGGCAGCATCACCTCCGTGAACCCCTCGCCGCCCACCTGTGTCACATACAACTCTTAGTCGCTACTGCTTCATCACACTACCCACGTAATCACACAATATTTTGGAAGAAAACAAATAGGTTGTTGACTAGTGCCCACTTAATACAAGAGTGATTATAAGCTTGCGGACCGTTATCTTGTACATCAAAACCTTCTACAGCCGATACATGTTCCCGAGATATGAACGATGAAGACTGTTGGTCAGACTTGCCAGATCAACACGTCTTAATACTGCCTTGTGCTCACAAAATGTAAGCCATCCTCCACTCCAAGGTAGAATATGTATTATCAGAGTTTTGAACAAAGCCTACACGTGATTAATTAGCGTATAAAAACAGACTACCGTCGAGGATAATTATTATATTATATATTTATATTATATTTATATTATATATATATTATATATATATATATATATATATATATATATATATATATATATATATATATATATATATATATATATATATATATATATATATGTAAAAAAAATTGTGTGTGGGATTGTATCAGTACGGTTATGGGTATAAACTACAATGTAGAATTATTATTGTTATGTTAAAGATACATGAAAATTATTCGTGATCATAGTCATTATACTACATTTGTAAAATAATGCGTGTACTCACCTAGTTGTGCTTGTGGGGGTTGAACTTTGGCTCTTTGGTCACGCCTCTCAACCGTTAATCAACTGGTGTACAGAGTCATGAGCCTACTGGACTATCAACTCTACAATGTGTGTATATGTATACAAGTGTAAATGTGTCCGATCTGCCTGAGCGAACGCAGCTGGGAAACAGGCAGTAACCATCATACCACAAAGCAAGTTGAGGAGTTGACACACGAGTGACCTAATTGTCAGGAGAAGAGTGACTGGGGCACGCTTCCGGACTCGTCCCTGGCACACATGTAAATACATTCAGTGAGTTAGATCAAGAAGTGGTTGAAGCTATATAAAGGCTATTATGAAAAGCCACAAAACAACACGGAAGATTTGTTAGTGCATAACAGGTAGGTGTGCGCGTGTGTGAGAGTACTGACCGAGATGAGGTGGTGGTGGTCGCCTGAGGAGAGCCTGGGGCTGTAGTGGCTGACGATGGCGTCCTTCTCGACGTGGACGAAGCGGTAGTCTGGACTCCCCTGCAGCACCACCATCACCATCACCGTCTGACGCACAGCGTTGTACAGGTGCACCCGCACAGAGATCTGTTGATCACAACCAGGCCTCAGCAACCCAAGTGTCAGTAACCACCGCCATCACACCTCCACCTCATACCGTCGGGTCTCAAGCCTCTGATTACCGGACGTTCAATAATGTAGTGAGAGATGACCCATTTGCTGCTCACAGCATACACATGGAGTGCTCAGGACGGGGACATGTGCCACTCTCAGCCACCTGACAAGTAATGGTATACCATCCTGATCATGGTGGCACCTGGGGCCCCGTACGTGTCACCACAAAGCCGCCACTACCAGCTGCACTATGACCACTTTACCAGCATACGGAGAGGGTTGTACTGACCTGCTCCCCCCGGCGGCAGACGGGGGTGGCCTGGAGACGCATGAGGAGGGGCGGCGTCGTGTCGTAGTCATACTCCGGCAGGATGAAGACGCCGTGTTGCAGGTGGGTAGCGAACCCCTCCACCACCCACTGCCCTGGAGAGTTGGGCACCGCCAGCGCCACCTGCTCGTACCCCTTGTGTCCTGCCGGCAGAGACACCGTGGCACACAAGGAATATCTCCGAGACGTCTCATAAAATACTGTTGATCAACATCCTCCGGTGTTAATTATAAGGTTAATAAGTTACTCAACCTGCATTGGTACCATGTCAAAGGTATGAGTCGGTCAGTGCTAAAGGAAGCACGTTTCATCAAGTTGTGATGGCACCCGCCGAAGATGATATACACTGCACAATACTGATAAATGTAATGCTCAATACATCACGTTTCATTGTGGTAAATTCTGTAGCTGTTTTAAACTATTCGTTTTCATCAAATCTTAAAATACTAGATTTGGAGAGTTCAGCAAAATGATCAGAAATGCATCTTTTACATATTATATTTTCAAAGAGCCGACATGTCTGTATTTTGTATGCTGTTAGAGGCCTGCCAGTCAGTATGTCATTGTAAGTGAATTAGTCACCGTCATACCTGATCAAAAGTGAAGGTATTTAATAGTCACTGTCGCAGTTTCTATAGATGTTAACTATATAACCTGTTAAATACAGACCTTAGTAAGGTGAATTGTAACTAGAGGAAAGGTTCAAGACGTATCTTAAAGAGTCCACGGAGACATTAAGCAACATTAACGGGGTTGAAAATTAGACACCTAACACCTACACATCTGAAAATATCAATCACTGCAATTTTCTGCCTGGCCTTCTATCCTGGAGCATACCTGGAGAGGGTTCTGGGAGTAGTTCTACTCCCCGAGGCCGGCCTGAGGCCAGGCTCGACTTGTGACAACAAGTCGAGTAATATCCACAATTACACGTGAAGAAACTATTACAGCACGAATGATATACTTCTGTGGAAATCACCCGTCCAGCACACACCATACGCGCTCTCCATCCCCCCCCCCCAGGCGTTCACTTATCACTGCCCACTCAAACGTTGTCAGAAATATAAACTTCCTTGTATAAAGCCAACTGAAGAACGAGTGATATATGTAATGGTGCAGCCGGTCTGCAGGATAGAATAAAGAGTGAGCAGAGAAAGCAGGATTACTGATACTCCCGGCTGGATACCTGGCATTATTTATGAGTTACTGTCAAAAAGAAAAGTTTTCTTGACATCAGATCCATGTTACATGAGCCGTGTGTTCAGAGACATTGATATTGTCACACACTCCTGAATTTGTTGAAGTAAATTGCAAAGGTTGCACAATTTTCCAAAATTTTATGTTATACCTAGTTATTCTTTACATGTTATGCATATTATTAATTTATCTGCTTTAAATTAACTTATTTGATGTCTCCTGCCTTACATTGTATCTTTTAATGTCGGTAAATTGTAAAATAAATTATTTTAAATGTATTCCACTTGGCGTTTTTTATATAAAATATATTTTGTTATATTCAGTTTTGGGCTATTAATGGCTCTTCTGGTATAATATTTTTTTTCATGAAAGTTTCAATAATGACAAAATTTCAGTTTCGAGTAAAAGCTTGCCCTTGACAGAGGAGTGTCCTCCAACACTGGTGTGGGCGACGCCCGCCCTCCCTACAGTAACCCTCGAGACCTCAAGTGCAGACTATCACTAAACACACAAGATCACATCACTGATCTCTAGAAATGCCAAGTAAACCACAGTGAAGGAATAGGTTTTCATGTGAGCATGCGGGCGGGCGTGCGCCCTCACACACTGAAGGGAAGGACCAAGATAAAGGGGCAGTCTCTTCCCTTAAGGGAAGGACCAAGATAAGTGGTCAGTCTCTTCCCTTAAGGGAAGGACCAAGACAAGGGGGCAGTCTCTCCCCTTAAGGGAAGGACCAAGACAAGGGGGCAGTCTCTCCCCTTAAGGGAAGGACCAAGACAAGGGGGCAGTCTCTCCCCTTAAGGGAAGGACCAAGACAAGGGGGCAGTCTCTCCCCTTAAGGGAAGGACCAAGACAAGGGGGCAGTCTCTCCCCTTAAGGGAAGGACCAAGACAAGGGGGCAGTCTCTCCCCTTAAGGGAAGGACCAAGACAAGGGGGCAGTCTCTCCCCTTAAGGGAAGGACCAAGACAAGGGGGGCAGTCTCTCCCCTTAAGACTGCACCCACATCTTCCATTGATTGCCTAACAATCTCTGAGGAAGGATGTACACCCAAAGTCATGCTCAGATGAAAACCTTTTCTGTCCATTGTCGTTTAATTTGCATTTATATAATATAATCTGAAAAATAAAATGGCGTTTTAGGATATTAATTATTATACATTGGAATTTGTATAATGAATTATCAAATTTGTTTAAGATTTAAACCAAAAAAATAACATACAATGTCTAACAAACTGTAGATAACAGAATAATGTTCATTGAGTGAAAAAGAACATTAATATTGTATTAAAAGCTTTCAAAAACTTGTGGATTAAAACAAAAACCAAGGGAATTAAATTTAAATTTGCCGCCACAGTGCAGACCTGGCGGCGATCACCAATATTACCCGCGTAAATTGATAATTATATACCAATTACTAGTATTCAATTAATACGATTTATTTATAAGTTTATGTAGCAAAACAAAATTAAATTAAAAGAAAAGGTTGCAATTGCCCCGAATAGAAAATACTGTGAGCATTAATGGGGCCAATATATTTCTATTTTCTTAATAAATCGTCCAATTTCTTAAAAGAATAAAAAAACTTGCATTTAGTTTCGCAAAAAGGCTGTAGTTCCCCATGGAAGGCCCCCCCCCCACCCCAACCAGGAAAAAGGTAACACAATTTCAGGAATATGATGGTGAGGCGCCCTTAAGTGAGAGGCTGGAGTGACTGGTGAAGGGTCGGTGGGTGAGTGTGTACTGACCGAAGTGTCGGTGAGTGCGGCACCAGCTGCCCTCCTGCTGGTCGAAGAGGTCCCTCCACCAGTTCCTCTGCTTCAGCCGGTACTCCGCATCCACCTCCTCTGTCCACCAAACATACACTTACTACCACACAACTTTCTCCAGCTTATGTCTCATTATAAAAAGATTATCGACATGTATATGTATTTGTGTAAATGTTTGTATAATGTAAATGTGTACAATATGCAATCGTGTGTATATAATATTAACAACTGTGTAACTAGCTTTAAAAGACTCAGTTGCTTAGCTAAATGAACTATGAGGTTCAGTTCCTGAACCCATTATGTGCCTCTGTAACTCTTACCACCACCGCCCAAGGGATGGGTATGGGGTGCATAATGAAGAAATAAATTAAATGTATGTCTGAATAACGTAACAGGTTGTAATAATGCAACATTATCATGCAAGATATCTATATACAGAGATATAAACTAAAGACTGATATAGTCGTTATACATATGAACGTTAGCATGAAGGACTCTTACTAACTATTGACCTATGTTAGGCAACTCTCTTTCTATACCCAATCGCTTCCACTCACTTCTGTCTAACCTGCTAATGAAACTTTCCAATGCTGGAATTTGTATTGTGTTACTTTGTGACTTGTTCCACAGATATTCAATCCTATTCTTCAAATAACGTTTGCCTATATATTTCCTAATTCTAAATTTATCTTAAATCCACCGTTTTGTCTCCAGACTTTAGATATATACCCCATGTTAACCTCTAGTTTGTACACTACAATCGTGTTAACCTATTAATCTTCACTTTTCTAGAGAGTAAATTATGTTATCTCGGATATTCTTCACAAAGACAGTTCTAAATCCCGGCATTAATTTATTCATCCTTCTCTGTATTTATTCATCCTTCTCTGTATATTTAGTTTTAAGATATTTTATATTCATTATATAGTACCATTAACAAATTTTTACAAATAGGAAGCAGAGGTTGGACCTGAGTAGCACCTTCCAGATATGGACCAGTAGGCCAGCCAGATATGGACCAGTAGGCCAGCCAGATATAGACCAGTAGGCCAGCCAGATATAGACCAGTAGGCCAGCCAGATATGGACCAGTAGGCCAGCCAGATATGGACCAGTAGGCCAGCCAGATATGGACCAGTAGGCCAGCCAGATATGGACCAGTAGGCCAGCCAGATATGGACCAGTAGGCCAGCCAGATATGGACCAGTAGGCCAGCCAGATATGGACCAGTAGGCCAGCCAGATATGGACCAGTAGGCCAGCCAGATATGGACCAGTAGGCCTGCCAGATATGGACCAGTAGGCCTGCCAGATATGGACCAGTAGGCCTGCCAGATATGGACCAGTAGGCCTGCCAGATATGGACCAGTAGGCCTGCCAGATATGGACCAGTAGGCCTGCCAGATATGGACCAGTAGGCCTGCTGCAGTGTTCCTTACCAGTGTTTTGTTAACTGGTAATCATTGGCAACAGAATAAATTAGTTAGCCATATTAGTGGAAATATAATACAAGATCAACACATTAAGAGAGTAGAGGAGTAAGAGGTTACCTTGTGTACGGTACAAGTGGTCGGGCGCTGGCTCTTGGTCCCGGGACACGGTCAGGCCTAAAGGTCAAAAACAAAAAGACAATAAGAATACTTTACAACCTGAGCTGAACCGGTCAAAATTATATATATATATATATATTATATATATATATATATAATATATATATATATATATATATATATATATTTCAACTTGGCACAACAAAGATGTATTATCCAACAATATAGCTTTGTAGCAGTGGTGAGGAGGAAGGGCACGAGGGTGAGGAGGAAGGGCACGAGGGTGAGGAGGAAGGGCACGAGGGTGAGGAGGAAGGGCACGAGGGTGAGGAGGAAGGGCACGAGGGTGAGGAGGAAGGGCACGAGGGTGAGGAGGAAGGGCACGAGGGTGAGGAGGAAGGGCACGAGGGTGAGGAGGAAGGGCACGAGGGTGAGGAGGAAGGGCACGAGGGTGAGGAGGAAGGGCACGAGGGTGAGAAGGGCACGAGGGTGAGGAGGAAGGGCACGAGGGTAAAGTGCTGGCTAAAGAAGGGAGGTTACTCACAGTGGAGCTCGTCGGCAGAGTTGGCACAGTGGAGGCGTCCGTCACAGACCTCCGTCTGGCGGTAGCAGGAGCCGTCGCCACACTCCAGGAAGCCCTGCTGGTGGTCGCACCATCCTGCACCACACACACGCCACATTTTACCATCGTAATATTATTTCAGACTTAACATTGGCTAGCTATATTCATGGTATATCTATCACGAGTCAGGTGTGGCATGAATTTGAGGAGTGCCGCGAGTGTGAAGTGAGCGAGGATACAAGGTGTAGCATGAGTGTAGAGGCGGTGTGGCGTTACCTGTGTGTGGTGGAGAGGCGAGGGTGGCGTCAGTGAGGATGGTGAGGCCCGCCAGGTGTAGGGAAGCCAGGCTCCACCCGCCAGTGTTGTGGGCGGAGAGAGCCGCCACCCGCTCCGTCCAGGCCCCGCTCCGCGACGCACGCACCACCGTGTGCACGGACCTGACCAACACAAGTTGTCGCTGTACTTATTATGGACTCCATACCCATCCCCTGGACGGTGGTATAACCCCATACCCTGGACGGTGGTATAACCCCATACCCTGGACGGTGGTATAACCCCATACCCTGGACGGTGGTATAACCCCATCCCCTGGGCGGTGGTATAACCCCATCCCCTGGGCGGTGGTATAACCCCATCCCCTGGGCGGTGGTATAACCGCATCCCCTGGGCGGTGGTATAACCCCATCCCCTGGGCGGTGGTATAACCCCATCCCCTGGGCGGTGGTATAACCCCATCCCCTGGGCGGTGGTATAACCCCATCCCCTGGGCGGTGGTATAACCCCATCCCCTGGGCGGTGGTATAACCCCATCCCCTGGGCGGTGGCATAACCCCATACCCATCCCCTGGGCGGTGGCATAACCCCATACCCATCCCCTGGGCGGTGGCATAACCCCATACCCATCCCCTGGGCGGTGGCATAACCCCATACCCATCCCCTGGGCGGTGGCATAACCCCATACCCATCCCCTGGGCGGTGGCATAACCCCATACCCATCCCCTGGGCGGTGGCATAACCCCATACCCATCCCCTGGGCGGTGGCATAACCCCATACCCATCCCCTGGGCGGTGGCATAACCCCATACCCATCCCCTGGGCGGTGGCATAACCCCATACCCATCCCCTGGGCGGTGGCATAACCCCATACCCATCCCCTGGGCGGTGGCATAACCCCATACCCATCCCCTGGGCGGTGGCATAACCCCATACCCATCCCCTGGGCGGTGGCATAACCCCATACCCATCCCCTGGGCGGTGGCATAACCCCATACCCATCCCCTGGGCGGTGGCATAACCCCATACCCATCCCCTGGGCGGTGGCATAACCCCATACCCATCCCCTGGGCGGTGGTATAACCCCATACCCATCCCCTGGGCGGTGGTATAACCCCATACCCATCCCCTGGGCGGTGGTATAACCCCATACCCATCCCCTGGGCGGTGGTATAACCCCATACCCATCCCCTGGGCGGTGGTATAACCCCATACCCATCCCCTGGGCGGTGGTATAACCCCATACCCATCCCCTGGGCGGTGGTATAACCCCATACCCATCCCCTGGGCGGTGGTATAACCCCATACCCATCCCCTGGGCGGTGGTATAACCCCATACCCATCCCCTGGGCGGTGGTATAACCCCATACCCATCCCCTGGGCGGTGGTATAACCCCATACCCATCCCCTGGGCGGTGGTATAACCCCATACCCATCCCCTGGGCGGTGGTATAACCCCATACCCATCCCCTGGGCGGTGGTATAACCCCATACCCATCCCCTGGGCGGTGGTATAACCCCATACCCATCCCCTGGGCGGTGGTATAACCCCATACCCATCCCCTGGGCGGTGGTATAACCCCATACCCATCCCCTGGGCGGTGGTATAACCCCATACCCATCCCCTGGGCGGTGGTATAACCCCATACCCATCCCCTGGGCGGTGGTATAACCCCATACCCATCCCCTGGGCGGTGGTATAACCCCATACCCATCCCCTGGGCGGTGGTATAACCCCATACCCATCCCCTGGGCGGTGGTATAACCCCATACCCATCCCCTGGGCGGTGGTATAACCCCATACCCATCCCCTGGGCGGTGGTATAACCCCATACCCATCCCCTGGGCGGTGGTATAACCCCATACCCATCCCCTGGGCGGTGGTATAACCCCATACCCATCCCCTGGGCGGTGGTATAACCCCATACCCATCCCCTGGGCGGTGGTATAACCCCATACCCATCCCCTGGGCGGTGGTATAACCCCATACCCATCCCCTGGGCGGTGGTATAACCCCATACCCATCCCCTGGGCGGTGGTATAACCCCATACCCATCCCCTGGGCGGTGGTATAACCCCATACCCATCCCCTGGGCGGTGGTATAACCCCATACCCATCCCCTGGGCGGTGGTATAACCCCATACCCATCCCCTGGGCGGTGGTATAACCCCATACCCATCCCCTGGGCGGTGGTATAACCCCATACCCATCCCCTGGGCGGTGGTATAACCCCATACCCATCCCCTGGGCGGTGGTATAACCCCATACCCATCCCCTGGGCGGTGGTATAACCCCATACCCATCCCCTGGGCGGTGGTATAACCCCATACCCATCCCCTGGGCGGTGGTATAACCCCATACCCATCCCCTGGGCGGTGGTATAACCCCATACCCATCCCCTGGGCGGTGGTATAACCCCATACCCATCCCCTGGGCGGTGGTATAACCCCATACCCATCCCCTGGGCGGTGGTATAACCCCATACCCATCCCCTGGGCGGTGGTATAACCCCATACCCATCCCCTGGGCGGTGGTATAACCCCATACCCATCCCCTGGGCGGTGGTATAACCCCATACCCATCCCCTGGGCGGTGGTATATACCCATCCCCTGGGCGGTGGTATAACCCCATACCCATCCCCTGGGCGGTGGTATAACCCCATACCCATCCCCTGGGCGGTGGTATAACCCCATACCCATCCCCTGGGCGGTGGTATATACCCATCCCCTGGGCGGTGGTATAACCCCATACCCATCCCCTGGGCGGTGGTATAACCCCATACCCATCCCCTGGGCGGTGGTATAACCCCATACCCATCCCCTGGGCGGTGGTATAACCCCATACCCATCCCCTGGGCGGTGGTATAACCCCATACCCATCCCCTGGGCGGTGGTATAACCCCATACCCATCCCCTGGGCGGTGGTATAACCCCATACCCATCCCCTGGGCGGTGGTATAACCCCATACCCATCCCCTGGGCGGTGGTATAACCCCATACCCATCCCCTGGGCGGTGGTATAACCCCATACCCATCCCCTGGGCGGTGGTATAACCCCATACCCATCCCCTGGGCGTGGTATTACCCATACCCATCCCCTGGGCGGGAATGGAGTCCACATTAAGGGTCGCGGGGAATTATGGGAAGGCGAGGTTACGACTGTGAAGTAGAGAGAGTCAAAACCGGGTTTAGAGAATTACGGAACACGGAAAATGTGGCCTGCCGAATTATGCGTGGAAATTTGGGGGGGGGGGACAATATTGGGAAAAATTATTTTCAGAAGATAGATCTTTACCACAAAATTTTGGGAAAGACAAGTCTATAGCATAGAATTATTAGGAGGGTAATTATGTGGGACGGAATTGTGGAATGTAATTAAGGGGGAGTCGAAGCCGGGCGCACAATTGCGAATGGTGGGAACCGGTAGCACAAAATTATAGAAGAGTAATCCTGCGACTCAAAAATTTGGAAGGTTAATCTATGTCGCTGATATTTAAGGAGAAAAGGGTAAGTTCGTGGCACAGATTTATGAGAGGGAATGTGAGAGGAAGTCTGAGGAACAGAATTATGACTGGAGTCTGTGACTGTAGAGGAGGAAACACGAGGTTTGCAACACAATTAAGAGGTAAAGAATATATGACGCACAAATACAGTGATTTTGGCGGGTGTTAAAGTTAGCGGAGGGTGAGCCCCGAAGTCTACGAGATAAAGGGAACAGGTAAACACTTGGGACAAGGACTGACCTCGGGTGGGGCTCCATCTGCAGCGTAGCCTTCAGGAGCCTGGTGTGGGTGAGGCGATTGTTCTGCTGCTTGCGCCAGGTGGGGGTGCGGGCGCAGGAGAGGGCCAGCAGGGTGCCAGGGGGCGCCCACATGGACGCCTCAACCGTCCTCTTTGAGTGGTCCTTATGCTGGTTCATCACCATCTCCACCTACAGGGACAGAGAGGATATGATCACAACATACAAGATACGGAAGCAATAGTCAAGGTGGAAAAGAGCAGTCCCATGAAATTCAGACAATAAGGACGAGAGAACATAAGTGGAAGCTGGAAACACATAAGCCAAAGAAATATAAGGAAATACTCGCTGCCTGTAGTGGTGATGGAGGAAGTTGTGGTAGCCACCTCAGCCACAGCTTTAACACCAGGGTCGACAAAATTATCACGTCATAGTTAGATTATAAAGAACAGGTACAAGGAGCGTAGTTAGCAGGCGGGACAAAGAACTAGACCTCACTCCCCCGTAGTCAGTGACAGGCGCTCAAACCCTACCAGTGTACAGGAATATGTACACCGGGTGATTGACAGTTGAGAGGCGGGACCAAAGAGCCAAAGTTCAACCCCCGCAAGCACAACTAGACGAGTACACCTGCAGCAGCCACAGCATGTCCTTCCTGCACAACACATCCCCCACCAGCGCTACCGTCGTGTGGGCGAGGTGGTCGTGTGCTGTACCATCATGTGTTGTTTTATATGGTCCTTATGAGGGGTTGTGGCTGACGGCCCCGGCCTCTGGTGGACCTCAACCACGACCACCTGTATCGCAGAGGACGCCTACTACTATTGTTTTTGATTCAGTTACTGGGAACAAAAAGTTGTAAGTAGCACGGGCTATGGTGAGCCCGTTGTGGACTTACCTGGTACAGTAGCGGGGCTGTAACTGAATGTGTACTGACTGATAAAGATTAAGCCACCTGAGAGGTGGCACCTACATGAATAGCCAGTAAGTGAACGCGTAGTGATCCGTGTGATTATATCAGTAGTGTTATGGGAGAGGTATGTAGGGGGGGGGGGTCCTGTGGCGGACAGTGCCTTGATCAAGCAAACTGTGCTGACTAAGGCGCACTCTCAACAAAACACTTCCACTTATAATGTGTGCGTTACTCTCGTCTTGCAGCAGGTCTGTTCAATAGTGGTCTTGTAATAGGTTTATTCAAGAGTCATCCCTCATCATGTCCTTCACGAATCAATCAACTCGTGTAACCCCGAGGTTGGGTCGGGGGGGGGGTTACGGGAGTTGGCTTATGGTGAGTCGTAGCCTCTTAAGTCAGCTGTGGCAAGTTCAATCATCATTATCAATGACCGGTAATCATTGGTAATCATCATTACCAATGATTCGTAACTCGTTACGAATACGAGTTAGATAAAAAAAACGTTTTTTATTTATTTATTTATTTATTTATATACAAGAGCTCTAACATCGCTGTACAGCCACTAGCACGCATAGCACTTCGGACAAGGCCTTAATCCTAATTTTTCCCTGGAATACAATGCGCCAAATTGTTTAACAACCAGGTACCCATTCGCTGCAAGCTGAACAGAGACTACAGCTAAGGATTGGCGCCCAGTCAATCCATTCCCGGCCAGGATACGAACCCAGTCCAAAGGGTTCACGAATCCCGGGCGAGTTCATTACCACTGCGCGACGGGGACTATACCAATGAGAGAGGTTCTGTACAAAGGCCAAGAGGGCTAACACGTATGATGTGTTTACCCCGACCATTGGCACCACTTGAAAACCTTCTGTATATAACATCAGTGTGGGATATGTTACACTGGAGTAGGGATAGTTGAACAGAAAACTGGGTTAGTATAGACGGAGTGGAATATTCTCAATCTCAGTTGAGAACAGTCATATGCAGCGTCCTGCAAGGGTGTGTCCTGGGACCTTTGTTGTTCATAATATACTTACATCATCTTCTTACTGGAATAAAGAGCAATATAAATACATGGCTACATTTAATAAATGCTTGCAATCAGGTCAAAGTGTTGTCATGAGGTGTTGATGAGGGGGTGTAGGCCACGGGTGTTGTCATGAGAGGGTGTAGGCCGCGGGTGCTGTCATGAGAGGGTGTAGGCCGCGGGTGCTGTCATGAGAGGGTGTAGGCCGCGGGTGCTGTCATGAGAGGGTGTAGGCCGCGGGTGTTGTCATGAGAGGGTGTAGGCCGCGGGTGTTGTCATGAGAGGGTGTAGGCCGCGGGTGTTGTCATGAGAGGGTGTAGGCCGCGGGTGTTGTCATGAGAGGGTGTAGGCCGCGGGTGTTGTCATGAGAGGGTGTAGGCCGCGGGTGTTGTCATGAGAGGGTGTAGGCCGCGGGTGTTGTCATGAGAGGGTGTAGGCCGCGGGTGTTGTCATGAGAGGGTGTAGGCCGCGGGTGTTGTCATGAGAGGGTGTAGGCCGCGGGTGTTGTCATGAGAGGGTGTAGGCCGCGGGTGTTGTCATGAGAGGGTGTAGGCCGCGGGTGTTGTCATGAGAGGGTGTAGGCCGCGGGTGTTGTCATGAGAGGGTGTAGGCCGCGGGTGTTGTCATGAGAGGGTGTAGGCCGCGGGTGTTGTCATGAG
Organism: Procambarus clarkii; assembly: GCF_040958095.1. NCBI lineage: Eukaryota > Metazoa > Arthropoda > Malacostraca > Decapoda > Cambaridae > Procambarus > Procambarus clarkii. The sequence continues at coordinate 7,099,859 of NC_091163.1, forward strand.
AGGGTGTAGGCCGCGGGTGTTGTCATGAGAGGGTGTAGGCCGCGGGTGTTATGAGAGGGTGTAGGCCGCGGGTGTTGTCATGAGAGGATGTAGGCCGCGGGTGTTATGAGGGGGTGTAGACCTCGGGTGTTGTCAAGAGAGGGTGACTAACCTTCATGGTGTGGTGCAGGCTGACGGAGACGTGGATGGTGTCGACCAGCACCTCAGCGTCCGGGGCCACGTGCACCACCACCAGGGTGAAGCGAGGAGCCATCTCTCTGGACACGGCCACACTCAGGGTGGTGACGCCCTCCGTGCCCGCCCACCACACCTCCTCCGTGGCAGAGTGCACCACCGTCCCCTTCGCCACCACCTGCAACACCCATCCCTTACAGCTGACGCCCGAGGACCTCATGCTAAGAACCCGTCAGTGTTGCGCAACTCTCACCCGTCCTCACACTCAGCCTCCACACTCTCCTACCATCAACCCGAGTGCATTACAGTTTAACCTCAAGTGCATTAGGGTCAAAACTCAAGTGCATTAGGCAGAACTTAGTGAATTAGTTTATACGAGGTCCATAGACTTGGCCAAAGCCTCTTTAAATTACACAACAATAATTATATCTCATCTGCTTACTATAATGTTGGTGCTGAATGGAGAACATCAAAAATATATACTGTACTTCATTTTTACTCAGAAAAAAACTTATGTTATATTGAAATAAGACCAAAGTTGGTTGGGTGAGGCATGTAAAAGTTCACCAGGCAGTCAAGGCCTTTATTACCTTCCCCTCGCTCCCCCCCCCCCCCCCACGCTACAACCTTTATCTTATTTTCTTATAAAATGAGTAATATTATATTTTATTCACGTTTTACATTCAGACCCAACATTATATTAAGCAGATTTATATATATTCTTGTGTAATTTAAGGCGTTGTGTACCTTCACGTACCTTCTGTACGTGTTCACGAATAAAGTTCCTCCGGCCTAGGAAAGAAAATGTGGTGGATTTGGTTAGGTTCGCATAATTTTGGTTAGTCCAGAACACTTCACTTAGACGCTTGTGAGATAATGAGAGCGGGCTGACAATGAACGCAGACATACACAAAACACAGATGAACTCTATATAAGCCATCAAAGAACGTGACAAAAATGCTGCAATTTCTTTTGAATTATTCTTGCAGAAAATCTCCCGGACGTTAATGAGTATCTTGGCTATATCTTATTTGAAACTTTAAAGGCCTTACGACAAGCCAATTGACTTGACATTGAGCCCTGACTCGCCCCATAGACCGCTCAAGGGCGCCCTTGACCTCACCACTTCTTTATAAGGAACTTTTATGGTCAATAAATAATTTAAATTATATTTACCAAACATCTTCATCATTAACTTCAGCTGGATAATATCCCCATCCACCAGGTCACACTACCCCCATCCACCAGGTCATACTACTCCCCCATCCACCAGGTCACACTACCATCATCCTGCACCAGTCCCCAGGTCACACCACCCACTATTTATCACCAGGATACACCTCTCATCAGGTCACACTACACACCACTGGCGAGGCCACACCACACACCACTGGCGAGGCCACACCACTCACCACACAAGGACACACCACTCACCAGGTACTGGAATTTATCCACCCGGAAGTTGGCCCTGACTTGGAAGATGGCAAAATCGCCGACGGTGGCGAGGTCGGTGCTGGTGGTGAGGTGGAGGTACCGGGCCTTCGGGGAGTGTACAGGGACACCCCGCATGCTGGCTGACGCTGTACCGGCCTCGTCCCGGTACACGGCTCTCATCTCTAGTTCCCCCGCTCCTTCCGGTATGTCCAACGTGAACCTGCAGAGTGAAACATCTGTAGTGAACCACAAGCACCACCCAGCACCTACAGTGAACCACAAGCACCACCCAGCACCTACAGTGAACCACAAGCACCACCCAGCCCCTACAGTGAACCACAAGCACCACCCAGCCCCTACAGTGAACCACAAGCACCACCCAGCACCTACAGTGAACCACAAGCACCACCCAGAACCTACAGTGAACCACAAGCACCACCCAGCCCCTACAGTGAACCACAAGCACCACCCAGCCCCTACAGTGAACCACAAGCACCACCCAGCACCTACAGTGAACCACAAGCACCACCCAGCCCCTACAGTGAACCACAAGCATCACCCAGCCCCTACAGTGAACCACAAGCACCACCCAGCCCCTACAGTGAACCACAAGCACCACCCAGCACCTACAGTGAACCACAAGCACCACCCAGCCCCTACAGTGAACCACAAGCACCACCCAGCCCCTACAGTGAACCACAAGCACCACCCAGCCCCTACAGTGAACCACAAGCACCACCCAGCCCCTACAGTGAACCACAAGCACCACCCAGCACCTACAGTGAACCACAAGCACCACCCAGCCCCTACAGTGAACCACACGGGCTTTAAGCCCACCTTGACATTTTAGCCAGAGGGACGGGGGGGGAAGGAGGGAATATATGCAACGTGAACTTCTCCCGGCTGACGCTGAGGGAGAGGGAACAGCGCGCACCGGAAGGCATGTCGAGGAATATTATCCTGTGGCAGAGCCCAGAGACAGCAGAGAGGAGGCGAGAGGCACTTACTGCAGGATGCCTTCCTTCCTGAACCTGGCGAAGGCTGTGTGGTGAGCGAAGGAGTGGAGGAGACGCGCCATGTCTGCACGGGAGGAGTTGCGGTTGAACCACTCCTCCCGCAGCTGCGGCTGGAGTCCCGCTGCCTCCTGCGGCCGCACCGCGATCTGCGCCAACCGTCACAATCACATACAACAATTATAACGATTTTTTAAATATATTTTGTATCGTGTCATCACCTTTCCCCCCCTCCCCCCATCTACCCTGTCAGGCTCACCTACTGACTCTTTAACCTATATTATCATTGTATTGTACTACTGTTGACTAGCACCTGCCACTACAGTATGCCACCTTTGTAAATGCACATTAATGACACATCGAACACTATGTAGGGCATACGTAAATCTGTATCTATGTATTTACGTATGTAGGTTAGCTTAGTATTTTAAAAGCACCGAATCACCTTCTGTGGTTGATTGTTCAATAAACCCTTGAACTATATGTTTAACACATCTCTAACCCTGTCCATGGAGGACAGAAGAAAATGTATATATGCTGGTTAGCATTGTAAATGTGTGGCCACGTGTGGGGTAGAAAAAAAACTACAGTAGGCCTACTGGCCAGTGCTAGACAACACTACAGTAGGCCTACTGTAGTGTTGTCTAGCACTGGCCAGTAGGCCTACTGTAGCGTTGACTAGCACTGGCCAATAAGCCTACTGTAGCGTTCTCTAGCACTGGCCAGTAGGCCTACTGTAGCGTTGACTAGCACTGGCCAGTAGGCCTACTGTAGCGTTGACTAGCACTGGCCAGTAGGTCTACTGTAGTGTTGTCTACCACTGGCCAGTAGGTCTACTGAAGTGTTGTCTACCACTGGCCAGTAGGCCTACTGTAGTGTTGTCTACCACTGGCACAGACCAATATAATTTGAGTTGTGTGGTAGTGTGTAGTACCTCTGGGAGGGTGGTGGTGGCGCCAGACGGGAGGGTGACGGAGGCCAGGATGGTGAGGGACGCCTGCTGTAGTGTGGCCTGACTCAGGGGCTCCAGGTCCTCGTACATCACACTCACCTGACACACACAACACACAACATTACATGTATCTCTCATATTAATAATAATGGTGATAATAATAGCAATAATTGTAATAAATATTATCTTGATTTCCGTCTTTCGTTGTTGCCATTATTCTATGGCAGTTTTACTAGACAACTATTTTATATATCATTGTTACGTTAAACAATTAATAAGTAGTAAATCAATAAAGATGAACCAAAAATAGCTATTCTTGTTTTTCTTAATTACCCGTCTTAATAACCTATCCTCCATGAGCACTTCCTACAAGAGGATGAGGCCCCCCAGGGGGGCGGGGGGTTCTAGTCTAAGGATGAGATGTACTAAGCGTTCACTACTTTAGGAGTAAGCATGGAGTCATGTTGCCCTCAGCTTATGTCATCTGTGATCATTCCTCTTGAGTACCGAGTTTGGTGGATGGGAATCCTGGCGTTGCACGTACCTTAATTACGAGGGTAGAAAAAGCCTAAGCTACTCTATCCCTTTGAGATTATTTTATTGTCTCAATAAACGTACTTGAACAACTATGAATACTTGCAGACTCGAGTGTTGCCGAGGCTGTGTGAAGCCTCTGCATGCAATAAATATCTACTCTTACGACCCTGATCTGTAAATCAGTCCTTCAAC
>NC_091163.1:7111660-7169160 GCF_040958095.1 Procambarus clarkii
GTATGATATATTAAATGGTGTCGGATTTTCCGACAGGAGGAGAGAGTGTGGAGGAGAGAGTGTGGAGGAGAGAGTGTGGAGGAGAGAGAGTGTGGAGGAGAGAGAGTGTGGAGGAGAGAGAGTGTGGAGGAGAGAGAGTGTGGAGGAGAGAGAGTGTGGAGGAGAGAGAGTGTGGAGGAGAGAGTGTGGAGGAGAGAGTGTGGAGGGGAAGACCAACCTGTGTTAGGGAAGCGGGAGACCCAGCGCCGCAGGACGTAGCCGTCAGTGTCCTGCAACACACCAACATTGCAACATTAGCAGACAATCCTCACCAACTCCCTCACAAGTAATCTCATACACTTCACAACTCGGCCAGCTAAGTACTCAAATACACGCGCTTGACCACTACTATAAATATGCTATATTACACAAATATGCTGGATTATAATTATAATATGGATTATTCTAACAGAATTTCCTGCAGGTAGGGATATATTGAGACGTGTTCACCTGGACGTGCTCGCAAGGATGAACACTGGCTCCTTGCAGCCACTCCTCGCGCTCTAATTATATCATTCTCCGGACCGCCTCCTCCCCGCTTCCCAAAGATCAAACAAGATATTGCAATGTGTGAAAATTTGTCAACTTGCCTGCGATGGGAGGAGGTATGTGAGCCAGGCGACGCATGTATCCGGGGTGCTGAAAAAGGCCGTCATACAGAAGAGTTGTAACTGCAAAGGAATACATCGCAACACCTTACCCGTCGACCTCTAGACGGAAGAGTAGCCAGGCTGAGCCAGTGGCAGGTAATAGCGTGGCGTCTAACACTGTACTGTGGCTGTCACACACAAGATGGTAGACGTAGATAGGCGAGAGAGAAGGCCACTTACCAGGACGTAAACATCGGCAGGTGAGAGAGAAGGCCACTTACCAGGACGTAAACATCGGCAGGTGAGAGAGAAGGCCACTTACCAGGACGTAAACATCGGCAGGTGAGAGAGAAGGCCACTTACCAGGACGTAAACATCGGCAGGTGAGAGAGAAGGCCACTTACCAGGACGTAAACATCGGCAGGTGAGAGAGAAGGCCACTTACCAGGACGTAAACATCGGCAGGTGAGAGAGAAGGCCACTTACCAGGACGTAAACATCGACGGGACCCTGGTAAGGCGTCATGTCCGTCCGCAGCAGCAACACTCGCATCTCGACTGTCAAGAACACAGAGTTAGTGCCTTATACCTTACTATTCTAGCCCCCCCCCCCCCTTTCCCACCATCTTAATGATACTTGTGTATTATATTCTCAATATTCGTCGTCTTAGAAAGGTCATTCATATATAAACTATTTTGTATGTAATAAATAAATGTACACATTAGTGTATCCTGAATTAGGAGCATAATGAGTGTGGCTCAAGCTGAACAGTTGATAAATTATCAAATATCTCATATTTTCACACTAAACAGTTTGTCTCCAAATCGCATATTTTCCAATTTATTTCTTGATGCTCTCCACTTTCCCAAATGTCAGTATCTTAATGCATGTAATGAATTACCTTACCATTAACATTTTTATGACTTAAAAAACGTACGTTAGCGTTTTGGTGTACCTTAACATAGTATATATATTATTATTATATATATATATATATATATATATATATATATATATATATATATATATATATATATATATATATATATATATATATATATATATATATATATATATTAGTATATTTTGGTAGCAGTCTTTCCTGTAGACATATTTTATTAAATATGACCGAAAAAGTAAGATTAATAATTCTAACACGAATTTTCTCAATCTTTCGTACATTATGCTTCACTGTTGGAGGTAAATCAAAAATCACTTCTCCAAAATTCATTTTTATTTCTAGTCTGACGCGACACGGGCGCGTTTCGTAAAACTTATTACATTTTCAATACATTTTCAATTACATCTTACTTTTTCGGTCATATTTAATAAAATATGTCTACAGGAAAGACTGCTACCAAAATATACTAATGTTAAAGTGCACGACCCAGCAGCAAGGAATCAAGCCTTCACGATAAAATATCGCCAGGATCTGATTCGTGATCAGATATACAAGGCAGAGAATGAAATCAAAGACAAAAAAACGCAACTACTTCATGCTACAAACGAGTGGAGAAATAGCAACATCGACCATAGTATCCGTACCCGCATTGAACAACACCTCGACATCCTCACAGACCAACATCACCTCAGCACTGAAACAAGGATTATCAAGAAACTAACAACATTATATGGAGGACCTATGGCAATTCCACGACCAAGAGATGGCTTCCTGAACCTTGCAGGAATTAACCTCACTGAGGACCAAGTCACTCTCCTAAATCTGGGCATAAACTGTCATGTTATGTCCAGACCGAGTGAAATGGCCCGGAAAGTGGAGTTGGAAATTCTGTTGGACGACATATTCGACCTCGAGACACAAAAGAAGGTCACTACCAAAGATACCTTACAAGCAGAACTTATTGCAGGAGGAGGAAAGAATCGAGGCAACTACAGAAGCACCATACTGTCCCCCGAGCTTAGAGCGGCAGCTAAAAGCCTTCGTGAGAACAAGGAGATAGTTGTCAGGAGAGGTGACAAGTCGCCAATATATGTCATTCTTAAAAAAGACGAATATCTGGCGAAAATGAACATCATACTCTCTGACCAAACTAAGTTCCAAAGGGTAACGAAGGACACTACAGCCGAATTAAAAGCAAAGGTCAACAAACTGATCGAAACTGTGAACGCCAAGAAATCCGGACTCCACCTGCCAAAGATCATTGGGGAATATAAACCTGGATATGCGTATGGAAATGTCAAGACGCACAAGCCTGGAAACCCACTTCGGCCAATCATTAGCCAGATACCCACACCCACGTACAGATTGGCGAAGCGACTCAACGGCCTGCTGACTCCTTATGTTCCTTGCGCCTTCAGCCTGAAGTCTCCAAAGGAATTTGTGGACTTACTGCGGGGCGCACGGGCCACAGGGATAAGAGCCTCGTTGGACGTAGAATCGCTGTTTACCAACGTACCTGTGGACGAGACAATCGGAATGATAGCAGACAGAGTGTATCGTGATCCAGCCTGTACTCCTCTTGACATGCCAGAAAGTATTCTGAGGAAACTACTCCAAGCTTGTACTAAAGAGGCACCCTTCTTGAGCCCGGATGGGCACATGTATAAGCAAGTAGATGGGGTCGCTATGGGTTCTCCCCTAGGTGTCCTGTTTGCAAACTTCTACATGGGTACCATCGAGCAAAAAGTCTTAGTCGACATGAACTTGAAACCGGCCATATACTGCAGGTATGTTGACGACATTTTTACACAGGTACCTGATGTCAGACATCTGCAGGAGCTGAAGGAGGCATTTGAGCAGAGTTCCGTGCTGCGTTTCACTTACGAGACGGAAAAGGATGGGAAGCTGCCTTTTCTAGATGTAACAGTCATGGAAAAGGGCGGAGGTTTCCACACTGCAGTCTACACAAAGGAAACAAACATAGGAATGTGCCTAAATGCCAACAGCGACTGCCCTGACAGGTACAAGAGGAGTGTTGTTAACGCATACGTTGACCGTGCTCTCAGCCACAGCTCAGAATGGAAGCAAGTCGACGAAGAACTCTGTAGGGTAAGGCAGGTTCTAGTCAATAACGGCTTCTCCAATGGTTTCATCGAAGACATCATAAGAAGGAAAGTGAAAAGCCATGCAACCTCCGAAGAGACAACTAACACAACACCTATACCCCCTATTAGACTATTTTACAGGAACTTCTTTTCCACAGCTCATAAAACAGAGGAAAGGGTCCTGAAAGATATTGTTAATAGAAACGTTATCCCTACAGACAAAAATCAGAGGATACAACTGACGATTTACTATAAAACCAGAAAAACGGCCAGCCTACTCATGAGAAACTCTCCAGACACGAAACAGAACGCTTTAAAAGAGACTAACGTCGTCTATGCCTTCAAATGCCCACTTGGGGACTGTAAGCCCCAAAAAACCCAGTATATAGGCAAGACAACAACATCTCTTTCTAGGCGTTTAACGATGCATAAACAACAGGGCTCCATTAAGGAACATATAATCTCTTCCCATAACCAAACCATCGCCAGAGAAATCCTAGTAAACAACACAGAAATCATCGATAGATACAGCGATAGCAGGCGGCTCGACGTTTGCGAGGCACTACACATCAAGAAGTCAACACCAGCAATCAACAGCCAATTATTGCACAACTATATTCTACCCACCTCAAGACTCCGCTCCAATATAGAAGCATCAAGAAATATGGACCAATAGGCTTTCTACAAACACTTCTATTCAATATCCATTGTTTCGTGTTCTGTCTTGTGTTGATACTTTTAATACCCTATTAATATCCTCTAATGCCACATCATCCTTCCCACCTTACTCAAATGTAATGCCACATCACCCTTCCCACCTCACTCAAATGTAGATATAAAATCAGGGAAACGCAAGTTCTAATCAGTTGTGTATTTGTGAAGTCTTTGAAAATGTAATAAGTTTTACGAAACGCGCCCGTGTCGCGTCAGACTAGAAATAAAAATGAATTTTGGAGAAGTGATTTTTGATTTACCTCCAACAGTGAAGCATAATGTACGAAAGATTGAGAAAATTCGTGTTAGAATTATTAATCTTACTTTTTCGGTCATATTTAATAAAATATATATATATATATATATATATATATATATATATATATATATATATATATATATATATATATATATATATATATATATATATATATATATATATATAATCCTATAGGAATAAATCTATATTATTATATATTGATCTTGGAATTATTGAGGAATAATTCTATATTGATACATGTTGATCGTGCTTTTGCAGGAAAAAAAAAGGAGTCTTTGGCAGGCAAAATATTCTTGGAAGAGCCGTGCACTTTGACGCAATGTTTCTTATGACGCTGTGACACACACTATGTCACCTTGGAAAGAAAAAGTCCAAGTCTTTGTTCAGATTGCCAAAGCAATTTTGCCTCTAGTAATCATGGGTCAGGGCACCTTGTAACGTGTCAATGAAATTACCACTTGTCCAGAGGCGCTTGGAAGGCTTGATGGACAAGTTAGTCCCTATGATTGTATCATAGTTCACTGAAGATTACCGGCTGGAGCATTAATCTATCTGAAGCTGTATGCACTTGGGGATGTTTGAAGCGCCTGTAAAGGTTGACGTGTAACACAGAGTTAACGAGTATTCCCCGAATGTCCACCGGCGGTATCAGCCATCCCAGGAAAGGTATAATGGCAGGATAACACGAGGTTATCATCACTACCAGACAATGATACCTCTCTTTGAACACAAAGTGCACAAGTAAATCATATTTGCTTTCAACAAATTTTGCTTAATTATGTTTTATAAATTAGAATGTCTCTTAGAGGTTGTAGGAGCACACATTCTAAGGGACTAAGCCAAGTCCCTTTGACTTGGCCCCATCTAATTTTTAGCAGGAATTGCTGTTGGATACTTGCTTAAGTAGAAAGGAAGAGGGGAAAGAAAGAAAGAGAGAAGAGGAGAGAGAGAGAGAGACAAGAGGCAGATCCACCACCACCCATCCCGCCACACATACCACCCCGCTAACATCTCTCAATTACACCCCAATCCATATGAGTCGCAATCACGTGTCGCAAACCTATATCTCTGGTAAGAGGGAGACACGAAAACAAATGTGAAATTCCTGGTGCTACCCGGACACCGCCGGTTATCCCACCTAGTCTGTCACTAAAAAAAAAGATGATGTCTTTCTATCTGTTCGAGGTAGGGAGGGTGATGCTTGAGGATAAGCTAACCATATTTTGCAGGGTGACATCACGGTCTGGGTCGAGCCCCATGCCACCCCGCTTTGAATCAAATGTCAAATTACACAAATTTATAATCTCACTAAATACCAGCCTCCATTCTCACTAAGACTCATACAGAATATTATTTTCTATATGATTGTTACATTCTCTTATGTAGTTTATGGATGAAGACAGTTTAGTGAAAATGTTACAGGCATGCAGCGAAGGTGAAGGGTAGGGGAAGGTGGTGAGGAGAAGGAATGTGATGTAGGAGAGTGTGGGGGGTTGAAGAGTAAGGAAAGTGGTCTGGCTGTCGGTGTAGTGTCCATCTGGTGTGTAGGAGTGTACTTACTGGTCTGGCCGCCAGTGTAGACAGGTCTGGAGGTCTCGACGAGGACAGTGAGGTGACGCGGGGTGGTGGCCACGTGGGTGGTGTTTGTAAACAACAGCTGGGTACCAAGGCGGCCCTCCACGCGCAGGCGCAAACCACTCCCGTCCTTCGCGCCAATCCCGCTCGGAATCTGATCAAAACACCTCTAGTAGATCTATCTATATATCTATCTACTAACACGTTTATTATAAACACAAGTATATGTTGTTACTAGGGAAAGTGTTCGAAGTGTTGTCAATACCAACATAGAATATTAAATGTTGGCTTGCTCTAAATTTCTAAGCCTCACTCAGTGAATTATATTCTCAATAAATATTTTAAAAACCCACATAAAACAAAATCATAATTTAATATATTAAACTGATGTACTTTACATGTAGACTCGTGCAATAAATAAACACTAAATTCCCAAATATAATTGAAAGTGATTATACATTTGTGGACTTCTAGAATGTCTCCACAAACTTGATAGTTTTTGTGTCGCTTAAACTCTATCGTACGGATGATGACCACTTTGAGGGACAGTGACGAACACAGTACAGGACAACACTGACAGTATAGGACCAGTACCACTGACAGCATAGGACCAGTACCATGACAGTATAGGACCAGTACCATGACAGTATAGGACCAGTACCATGACAGTATAGGACCAGTACCATGACAGCATAGGACCAGTACCATGACAGTATAGGACCAGTACCCTGACAGCATAGGACCAGTACCCTGACAGTATAGGACCAGTACCCTGACACTGGGGCTTTTATTACAGTCCGTGAATAAAAACTTAACTGGAAAGATCAAGCGCTCAACCAAACAAGTTTTTCTGTTTATTTTTCAGTTCAATGATCCCCTATTAGGTTAGTGAAGGTTAAGTTAGGATAGGTTAGGGTAAGTTAAGTAATGGTTAGGTTAGCTTTTGGCGAGGTGCAACACCTAACTTGGCGCCGCCAACCTCGTCTCTGCTTCTATCCTGTTTTCTCTATAGCTCAGTAACACGTTCAGTCTGGCCTATCAACACAGGACTAGACCCACTGACCTGATTACACTGACCTTCATGGTGATGTACTCTGAACATGCACTCTGACCTTCATGGTGATGGACTATGAACATGCACTCAGCTACTGACCTTCATGATGATGGACTTCATCTCCCCCGGGGCGAGGAGATCGTGTCCCTGGGCCACGTGGCGGGAAGTCTCTGGGTGGGTGAGCGTGGCGTGTACTGTGACGGGTCCCCGCGCCTCTCCCAGCACGCCCACCACCACGCCATACACGGAGTCTGGCCGCGCCACCGTCGGCGCCACCACCAAGTACGACCTGCAGGGGAAATGGTCACAGGGGTCACCAGCCGCTACCGTCTGGTCACAGCTAGGGTCACCAGCCGCTACCGTCTGGTCACAGCTAGGGTCACCAGCCGCTACCGTCTGGTCACAGCTAGGGTCACCAGCCGCTACCGTCTGGTCACAGCTAGGGTCACCAGCCGCTACCGTCTGGTCACAGCTAGGGTCACCAGCCGCTACCGTCTGGTCACAGCTAGGGTCACCAGCCGCTACCGTCTGGTCACAGCTAGGGTCACCAGCCGCTACCGTCTGGTCACAGCTAGGGTCACCAGCCGCTACCGTCTGGTCACAGCTAGGGTCACCAGCCGCTACCGTCTGGTCACAGCTAGGGTCACCAGCCGCTACCGTCTGGTCACAGCTAGGGTCACCAGCCGCTACCGTCTGGTCACAGCTAGGGTCACCAGCCGCTACCGTCTGGTCACAGCTAGGGTCACCAGCCGCTACCGTCTGGTCACAGCTAGGGTCACCAGCCGCTACCGTCTGGTCACAGCTAGGGTCACCAGCCGCTACCGTCTGGTCACAGCTAGGGTCACCAGCCGCTACCGTCTGGTCACAGCTAGGGTCACCAGCCGCTACCGTCTGGTCACAGCTAGGGTCACCAGCCGCTACCGTCTGGTCACAGCTAGGGTCACCAGCCGCTACCGTCTGGTCACAGCTAGGGTCACCAGCCGCTACCGTCTGGTCACAGCTAGGGTCACCAGCCGCTACCGTCTGGTCACAGCTAGGGTCACCAGCCGCTACCGTCTGGTCACAGCTAGGGTCACCAGCCGCTACCGTCTGGTCACAGCTAGGGTCACCAGCCGCTACCGTCTGGTCACAGCTAGGGTCACCAGCCGCTACCGTCTGGTCACAGCTAGGGTCACCAGCCGCTACCGTCTGGTCACAGCTAGGGTCACCAGCCGCTACCGTCTGGTCACAGCTAGGGTCACCAGCCGCTACCGTCTGGTCACAGCTAGGGTCACCAGCCGCTACCGTCTGGTCACAGCTAGGGTCACCAGCCGCTACCGTCTGGTCACAGCTAGGGTCACCAGCCGCTACCGTCTGGTCACAGCTAGGGTCACCAGCCGCTACCGTCTGGTCACAGCTAGGGTCACCAGCCGCTACCGTCTGGTCACAGCTAGGGTCACCAGCCGCTACCGTCTGGTCACAGCTAGGGTCACCAGCCGCTACCATCTGGTCACAGCTAGGGTCACCAGCCGCTACCGTCTGGTCACAGCTAGGGTCACCAGCCGCTACCGTCTGGTCACAGCTAGGGTCACCAGCCGCTACCGTCTGGTCACAGCTAGGGTCACCAGCCGCTACCGTCTGGTCACAGCTAGGGTCACCAGCCGCTACCGTCTGGTCACAGGGGTCACCAGCCGCTACCTTCTGGTCACAGGGGTCACCAGCCGCTACCTTCTGGTCACAGGGTCACCAGTCTTCATCACTTTAATGCAGTGGCAAATTGAGGAAACTAACTGGACTTGTGTTCGTTGCAGTTCACCCACTAATTAAGTGGCCAGCACACGTCAACCACCATCATTACGTTCCTTAAAGTAGTTGGGATGGGAGGCCAGGTATAGTAGTCCAGGTCTGGGTATATTAGGGGCGAGTCAGGCGATTGAACTGCAAGTTGTGGACCACCTCACTCGAGTCTTTAGTAGGCACGAGAATACTGTAGGCGACTCCGGTGTGAGTCAGCAAGACTAGCTTAGTGTTGTTGACTTAGGGTCGACGACCATCATGGGATCTGGTCCGCCTCTGCGTATCCGGTAAAAGTTAATCGCGAAGCCAAGGGGTGAAATGAATGCAGCTTATCAGCGGAAACTAATGTGCCTCGCGGCCAATAAACGCACAGACAGGCAGATGATTGGGAGTGCAGTCATCTACCTGTCTGTGCTGGTGCTCGTCACCCTGAGGGACTCAGGGTGACAAGCACCGCACCCCCCCCCCCACCACCACACACACACACGCAACACCGGGTAGCAAAACCAAAAACTCTGCCTCCAACTAAAAATAAAAAAGTAATCCAGTGCCCTCCGGCAGATCAAGCCAGCCGCCCACCACGTCTGAGGACACACTGGGAGCCCACCTGGTAACCAGAACAGCACACTAGAAGATGGGGAAACTAATATTAATGGGAGGGTCAACTATTTTAACTCGGAACCTGGAACATAGATGGCGCCGAAGTCCGTCACACACACACACACACACACACAGTATGACGGTTGTTGGTGCGTCAGTATAGCACCTGTTGTACTTGACACTGTAGGCGAGTCCGGGTGTTGATGATGACAGTGTTGAAGGTTAAAAAAAAGAGTGACCCCCTCTCGCCTCCTTGCCGATGTTGGGCATCTTCAGCTGGTCTGGATCTCCTGCCTTGGTGGATCACCTGGATCACCTCAATATTTTACTTCAATCAGATATTCTTAGAGTTGACAGACGGGTAGAGTGTGATAGAATGAGCGAGTGTGTAGTTCTCAGCACCAGCGACCTGGGGAACCTCAATGAGGAAGAGGGAAGTGATCCACGCGGCTTTGGCCGCATCACAACGGGTAGTGAAACCGGGGTTGTGGCTCCATCGGAGTTTTCTCTAATTCTAAGCTTTCAAAATGAATTCATTGGAAGGGGTTTTGAGGAGGTGGCTATTAGATGATACCCTATAAGAGCATGTTGGTAAAGGAGGGCGTGAGAGGTGCTTGGTATCACGGCACAGGGCCAGGAAAGTGCTCGGCGCCACATCCTGGCCCCATGCCTGGCCTGGTGACGGTAAACGCTGTACATTCCTTGTGCTGACGACACATACGTCACGTCAAGCAACCACTCTAGTGACGTCTAATGTGAACAAATCAGTCAACAGTCCAGAGTTAAACACGTTGGTCATCACTCCTCAGCGTTGAAGGTCATAAAGCTTCTCAAAAAAGTCTCTTGGCATTTGAAACAGTTTATACTCGAGATGTGATTCACGTTAAGTCATCTCTACATGAGGCTGTACCGGGTGTTACACAGATGGACGCCACCTGCCTGTGTGGGCCTCTATGCAAGCCAGTCTTTGTCACGTAATTACTCCCCGCTGTGAGTAAGGAAGGTAGTAAACACCTCACCATGAGTGAGGCAGGTAGTAAACACCTCACCACGAGTGAAGGAGGTAGTAGACACCTCACCATGAGTGAGGCAGGTAGTAGACACCTCACCACGAGTGAAGGAGGTAGTAAACACCTCACCACGAGTGAAGGAGGTAGTAGACACCTCACCATGAGTGAGGCAGGTAGTAGACACCTCACTATGAATGAGGCAGGTAGTAGACACCTCACCATGAATGAGGCGGGTAATAAAAACTTGGTCGGAAGTACCGTTAAGCAGGCAGACGACCTTGCGGTTTTGCCATTTAAAAAAAAATATATTTATTAAACATTTTCATTAGATATTCAGCATTCAGACGAGTAACAGTCTAATGGACAACCTTGACGTAAATATATGTAGACTCTGTGAGTACGTGACTTGTTTGTCACCCGAGTCTAAACAAGACCAGAGGATCAGAGACACACGTGACGTTATTTAAAGATACAACCTTATCAAATGTGACATATTTTGAGTTGGGTGATTGTGACGTGTGTGGAGTGTGACTCGCGGTGTATGTGGAGTGCAGGACGGGAAGTGAAGCGTATTCTGTGTGTGTGTGTGTGTGTGACCAGTGTTGTGTGTGTGTGTGTGTGTGACCAGTGTGTGTGTGTGTGTGTGTGTGTGATCAGTGTTGTGTGTGTGTGTGTGACCAGTGTGTGTGTGTGTGTGTGATCAGTGTTGTACATCCTCCCAGACTCACCCCTTTGCTCTTGATAATTACTGCCCGGCTTCCCACAAGGACCTTAACTTGTAATGTGGGCATAAATATAATGATGATGACTAGTGTATGCCATTATGTGTGTGGCCAGGTGATGGGTACTGAGGGTCCCCCCCAACACTGCCGTCTACGGAAACACTGGTGGCGCCACGGGCACCTGGTGCCGTCTTCCGCGCCACTCACTCACTTGCCTTGTAAAAAAAAAAAAAAACCTGTCAGTCCTGTGTGGGCAGCGGGTAAAGTCCCTCTCTGCTCCCAGGACCCCCAGCCTTGTCTGTGACCTTCTCTTACTGGACCCCCAGCCTTGTCTGTGACCTTGTCTTACTGATCCCCCAGCCTTGTCTGTGACCTTGTCTTACTGATCCCCCAGCCTTGTCTGTGACCTTGTCTTACTGATCCCCCAGCCTTGTCTGTGACCTTGTCTTACTGATCCCCCAGCCTTGTCTGTGACCTTGTCTTACTGATCCCCCAGCCTTGTCTGTGACCTTGTCTTACTGATCCCCCAGCCTTGTCTGTGACCTTGTCTTACTGATCCCCCAGCCTTGTCTGTGACCTTCTGTTACTGGGTCCCCAGCCTTGTCTGTGACCTTGTCTTACTGAACCCCCAGCCTTGTCTGTGACCTTGTCTTTCTGGGTCCCCAGCCTTGTCTGTGACCTTCTCTTACTGGGTCCCCAGCTGTCTGTGACCTCTCCCTGGGTCCCCAGCCACTGTAGCAAGCATCGTTTTGTCTCTAATGTGTAACAGAATCTCACTCAAAGATGAAGATGCCATCCTTACTGAAGGATCCTTGAAGATGCCATCCTTACTGAATTGGAGGTAGGATTACATCCGTCTCTCACCTGCAGCACACACCGAAGGACACAGGTAGGCAGATGAGCTATATAAACTCTGATAACAGAGTTTCCAAGAAGAGTCTCAAGGTTTGATATACCAATGCTAATGGGGTATCCAATAAAGCAGAGGAAATAAAAGAAAGGGTAAGTGAAGCAGATCCAGACATAATTGCAATAGTGGAAACTAAAATATATGTGATCTCGGATGTGATCTTCCCAGAGGGATACCAAGCGATAAGGAAAGAAAGGACAGAAAGAGAGGGAGGGAAAGTAGCACTCTTCATGAAGCGGAAATGAAAATTTGAGGAACTAGAGAACAGGTTCAGAACCGTGGAGGTGTGGAGCACATGCTCCTCACCTCCAACACACACGTCCCACGACAAAAACATCAGCACAGGTACATCCTGTGCTGCAACCAACTCCGTGTAGCCGCGCCGCCCCCAGCAGTAGATCAAGGTAGGCAGCATCTTGGCTAAAACCCGCCTTCCCCCACCGAGGTCCAGCTCGTAGCCTAGAGTATATTAGTGCACTTACCCAACGCCACCTACGTCTACTACACGGCCTTCACAATACTACTTTTTCCAAGGTGTGTTTACATTGCTGATTAGAGAAGTCGTTCTCAACCCAGACAACTGCAGAATATTTGGAATTGTTTGCAAGAAACAAAACATATATATTCGTACATTCACGAATGGACTGAATCTATTCTGAGCATATTGTGTGTGTTGCACAACTGTGGTTTGGGGCTTGCGGGCCCGTCTCCTGGTACATGTAAAATGCGTGTTCTTATCTGTATTTATTGTAACGTCACTGTAATCAATACAGATACTTCAGAGGCGGACTACAGTTGTTGCATAATTACCTTTAATTAGGTATGCCCTAATTTAATTCAGTATTTATGTCAGTATTATAATTGTTACAATTTTCTTATATAACAAAAAATCACGGCTCTGTAAAGAATTCCCTGGTGAGATTTATACCCGAGATCAGCTACTGGAACCGGTCAGGCCTGAGGCCAGGTACCGGTTGAGTTATTCAGCGCCATATTTTCCCTAGAACACAATCTGCCAATTGTTTTACCTGATTTACCCGAGGGCCACTAACACTAGTGGCCTGGACGAGGACAGAGCCGGCATCTTGTCGAAGGTCCCCATCATTTGCCTTCACTACATCCAGATTCTTAATTTCTGCTAGTTACATAGTTGTGAACAGTGAAGGAACGATACCCACACGTCCCAGCTTGCCCAGGATTCGAACTCGGATCCTCTTGTTAGCGAGGCGAGTGTGCTAACCACAGTGCACCAACATAGTAAATATCACGGTTAGTGTGTGTGCTTCCTCTTCCTCTGCTGCTTCTCCTCACCTTACTCTCCTCTCCCCCACCTCTTTCCAAACTATCATCAAACCTAACACATATACATATATATACATATATATTTATATTTATTCGCAACAACGATAAAAAAACACTGATCCAAAAATGCGAAAACCCCACATGTGAAAAATAGAGAATGCTAAACGCGTTTACGGCTCAATTCGCCTTCATCAGAGCATTTTTAGAATGAAGAAGAAAACGTGGATGACAGACCTCATACCCGCCAGGTGGTGAGGGGGGGGGGGAGGAGGTTCTCAAGGTGGGAGTGGTATAGGGAGGGGGTTCTGATGGTGGGGGTGGTGAGGGTAAAGGTGGTGTTGGTAGGGGGTTCTAAGTGTGGGGGTGGTGTGGGGAGGTGGTTCTAAGGGTAGAGGGGTCTAGGGAGGGGGGAGTGGGTTGTGTCAGTCGGCATCACCACCCAAGTAAGCTTCACACACAAGCTTGAAGACACGAGACAGAGGGGAGTGTACCAGCTGTGACTGAGGCTGCTGGTTCAGCTTTAACGTCAAGTCGAGAAGACGGGCTCCTGGCGCCGCCACGTTGGTGCGCCAACAACTATTATGAGTAAATCCTCACCGTGTAGGTGTGTGTAGCTCCCCTGTTCCCTCCACACCCCTCCCTCCACACCCCTCTTGTACCTCCGCGGTGGGTCTCACGCTCAAATGAATAACAAGAAACGAGGTTTGCTATATCAACATTTTGCAGCGTTTCGTGGTTTAACATTTACAAGATATTCATTAAGGTAGCTTGTGGTAGCGGCGCTGAGCCAGACTGGCATCGGCGTCAGTAATACACGTGAGGAGCAGCGAGGGGCACAGGTCTGTGAACTCCCAGTGTTGAGGATGGCCTACTTCCGTGTTGTGCTGGCCATGTAGTGTATATCCTGTTATGTCCTCCTCTTCAGTGTTCCGCTAGTGACATATATTGGGGTGTAGGAGGAGGTGTTGAGAGAGGGGAGGAAGAAGGGAGGTGAGGAAGCAAGGAAGTAAAGAGAGGAATGTGTTACTTGGTATAAACAAACTACTGGAAGAGGAATACAAAAATGTCAAAGTTTTGAACCCAATTTTTCTGCAGTTAACTTTACCCTTACCTGCTAGTATTATTGGTGAAGGTTGTTGGTGTGATATACTGGGGGGGGGAGGGAGGCAGCGAGCCAGGCCTTCCGACTCAACTAGTTGTTAGTTAAGCAGTGATCAAACAAGTGTACCGCTGCCGCTCTAGTTCAGTGAAGCCTTGAGGTCGCACGTTACCAATGACCTCGTAGTAACGGACACTCAGATATACTTTAATCTATCAGATCTGTTAAGTAAATGTTTGACGGTTGGCTGACGGCATGTTGAGTGACGGCGGTGTTTGCAATGTTCTCTGTGCAGCTTCTGTTTGTTGACGAGGCGTCTCCGTCCGTGTGAGTGGTGCAGCTGACCTCTGCTGTCTGCGCCCATTACTGGACTGTGTCCCCCCCCCCCCCCCCTCCGTGTGAATGGTGCAGCTGACCTCTGCTGTCTACTCATTACTGGACTGTGCCCCCCCCCCTCCGTGTGAATGGTGCAGCTGACCTCTGCTGTCTACTCATTACTGGACTGTGTCCCCCCCCCCCTCCGTGTGAATGGTGCAGCTGACCTCTGCTGTCTACCCATTACTGGACTGTGTCCCCCCCCCCTCCGTGTGAATGGTGCAGCTGACCTCTGATGTCTACTCATTACTGGACTGTGTCCCCCCCCCCTCCGTGTGAATGGTGCAGCTGACCTCTGCTGTCTACCCATTACTGGACTGTGTCCCCCCCCCCCTCCGTGTGAATGGTGCAGCTGACCTCTGCTGTCTACCCATTACTGGACTGTGTCTGACGAATATTACAGTATTTATGAGAAACATGAGGACATGTTGGGGCACTGTGATACTATCGAACCTGCGTCCCTGGCCTCTTTAGACACACGCACAACCGACTGAACCATGATATGCGAGTAGACGGGTACCTGGAGAGCCCAGAGATGGGGGTTCGAGCCCATAGCTCGGCCTCAATACGGTCACACAAAGTTCCATTCTGTTTGATAAATTAGCCCGTCCTCTCGAACGTTCCCAAAGTCATTAAAATGATGTACTAAATTGCCCGAACCTAACCTAACCGCGGACCCACGAATTGAAAACGGGACATGGCGTCAATTTTGACGATCTACTGTGGCTTTTGGCCTCGGGGGAACTTATACGTCAAAATGCGACGTAGTGTTTAAGAGGACGGGTTGTTGAATCATGTCTGTGGCTGCCTTTGGTATTAGAAAACGGAGGTGATGTGTTCACCTTCATGACAGCTTCATTCACAAGTGACTGGTATCCGGTCTGGAGCCGGAAGTGACTGGTCTCCATTCAGGAACCGGAAGAGCTGGATTTAGTTCCTTACGCTATTCATAATGCCCAAATAGTCTTTAATTATAACTGGTCTTTACTCCCCAGCCTGGACTTACACCTGGTCTTTCTTCCCACAGTGACCGGAGGTGGGCCAGGCCGCCCACAGTGACCGGAGGTGGGCCAGGCCGCCCACAGTGACCTGAGGTGGGCCAGGCCGCCCACAGTGACCTGAGGTGGGCCAGGCCGCCCACAGTGACCTGAGGTGGGCCAGGCCGCCCACAGTGACCGGAGGTGGGCCAGGCCGCCCACAGTGACCGGAGGTGGGCCAGGCCGCCCACAGTGACCGGAGGTGGGCCAGGCCGCCCACAGTGACCGGAGGTGGGCCAGGCCGCCCACAGTGACCGGAGGTGGGCCAGGCCGCCCACAGTGACCGGAGGTGGGCCAGGCCGCCCACAGACGCTGGTAACTACTCCTCGCCGCAGTTAACTTTAGCATCATGGCCGGACTAAAGAGAAAAGCATCTCGTTAGGAAGCGCGGAGGAGCTGAAATGTTTCCTTGTTGTCTAAGTTCATATTGGTTAGTAAACCTCAGGGACAGAACATGCTACAAGCTGCGCCTAACACTGCGCAAGGTCAACACTTCCTAGGCTACAAGCTGCGCCTAACACTGCGCAAGGTCAACACTTCCTAGGCTACAAGCTGCGCCTAACACTGCGCAAGGTCAACACTTCCTACGCTACAAGCTGCGCCTAACACTGCGCAAGGTCAACACTTCCTACGCTACAAGCTGCGCCTAACACTGCGCAAGGTCAACATCTTCCAGACTACACAAGAGACGGTGGGAAGCTTATATAAGAGAGCAAGTCTCCTGTTCTGCTACTGCCTCCACCAACGTATCCAACAGTTGTGCATTTTTATCTTAAAACAGTTTTATCATATTTGTTTATATTCTCATATGTTCTTATTTTGTATTAATACCCTCCATTACTAGCAGGTTTGGAGGGGGAAGAAGTGTTTGAAGTATAGTTTTATAAGAGGCCAAGTTTTTGCGCATGCGCGAGCGCAAACAAAATATCGAGGAATTTGTCGCAAGTTTTTATTTGAGGAGCGGCGCCCCCCGGCCCCGGCCTGTGGCTCCTGCAAGACTGAAAAATGGTTTAGTTTTTTTAGGCAAAGTTTCCAGGTAGTTATTGACTGAGGGGAGGATATTCACCATTGAAACGAGGAGTTGCTCCGTTCTCGCTAGTTTTGTCAGACTAAGTCCTCTTGTCAGAGGGTTTAAGGGTTGTTTAAGGTTGTTTAAGTGCGTGTGGCGTTAAGTGCCACACGCACTGGTTGGCGTTAGGCCCGGGGTGCTAACTCACCTCTCTGGGGAGGTTGTATGAAATTATATTGTTCCTATGGTTAGGAAGGGGAAGAGGGAGCGTGTACTCACGGAGTGGTCCTGGCGTGGGGTGTGGTGGAGGCGAAGCGGCCGATGACGTTCTCCCACCTGTCACTGCCGGTCTTGCTGACCTCTCCTCCTCCTGGTGTGTGGTCGTGCCCGGGGTGCCCATCATACCTCCTCCATCCTCGCCTGCTGAAGGCCGTAGACTTGGCTGACTCCGGGTCTTCAACAATGACCTGGGGCAAACCCAAGACCAGGCCGAACACGAGGATCAGGACGGGTTGACTTTGTCGTCGCATTGTCACCTGAACTCTTGTTTGGGGTCGAACCCTTGTCAACAGTCTATTCAACACCTAGAAAATTAGAAACGTATTATGTAATATATATGACCGAACACTGAAACAAGGATTATCAAGAAACTAACAACATTATATGGAGGACCTATGGCAATTCCACGACCAAGAGATGGCTTCCTGAACCTTGCAGGAATTAACCTCACTGAGGACCAAGTCACTCTCCTAAATCTGGGCATAAACTGTCATGTTATGTCCAGACCGAGTGAGATGGCCCGGAAAGTAGAGTTGGAAATTCTGTTGGACGACATATTCGACCTCGAGACACAAAAGAAGGTCACTACCAAAGATACCTTACAAGCAGAACTTATTGCAGAAGGAGGAAAGAATCGAGGCAATTACAGAAGCACCATACTGTCCCCCGAGCTTAAAGCGGCAGCTAAAAGCCTTCGTGAGAACAAGGAGATAGTTGTCAGGAGAGGTGACAAGTCGCCAATATATGTCATTCTTAAAAAAGACGAATATCTGGCGAAAATGAACATCATACTCTCTGACCAAACTAAGTTCCAAAGGGTAACGAAAGACACTACAGCCGAATTAAAAGCAAAGGTCAACAAACTGATCGAAACTGTGAACGCCAAGAAATCCGGACTCCACCTGCCAAAGATCATTGGGGAATATAAACCTGGATATGCGTATGGAAATGTCAAGACACACAAGCCTGGAAACCCACTTCGGCCAATCATTAGCCAGATACCCACACCCACGTACAGACTGGCGAAGCGACTCAACGGCCTGCTGACTCCTTATGTTCCTTGCGCCTTCAGCCTGAAGTCTCCAAAGGAATTTGTTGACTTACTGCGGGGCACACGGGCCACAGGGATAAGAGCCTCGTTGGACGTAGAATCGCTGTTTACCAACGTACCTGTGGACGAGACAATCAGAATGATAGCCGACAGAGTGTATCGTTATCCAGCCTGTCCTCCTCTTGACATACCAGAAAATATTCTGAGGAAACTACTCCAAGCTTGTACTAAAGAAGCACCCTTCTTGAGCCCGGATGGGCACATGTATAAGCAAGTAGATGGGGGTCGCCATGGGTTCTCCCCTAGGTGTCCTGTTTGCAAACTTCTACATGGGTACCATCGAGCAAAAAGTCTTAGTCGACATGAACTTGAAACCGGCCATATACTGCAGGTATGTTGACGACATTTTTACACAGGTACCTGATGTCAGACATCTGCAGGAGCTGAGGGAGGCATTTGAGCAGAGTTCCGTGCTGCGTTTCATTTACGAGATGGAAAAGGATGGGAAGCTGCCCTTTCTAGATGTAACAGTCATGAAAAAGGGCGGAGGTTTCCACACTGCAGTCTACACTAAGGAAACAAACATAGGAATGTGCCTAAATGCCAACAGCGACTGCCCAGACAGGTACAAGAGGAGTGTTGTTAACGCATATGTCGACCGTGCTCTCAGCCACAGCTCAGAATGGAAGCAAGTCGACGAAGAACTCTGTAGGGTAAGGCAGGTCCTAGTCAATAACGGCTTCTCCAATGGTTTCGTCGAAGACATCATAAGAAGGAAAGTGAAAAGTCATGCAACCTCTGAAGAGACAACTAACACAACACCTATACCCCCTATTAGACTATTTTACAGGAACTTCTTTTCCACAGCTCATAAAACGGAGGAAAGGGTCCTGAAAGATATTGTTAATAGAAACGTTATCCCTACAGACAAAAATCAGAGGATACAACTGACGATTTACTATAAAACCAGAAAAACGGCCAGCCTACTCATGAGAAACTCTCCAGACACAAAACAGAACGCTTTAAAAGAGACTAACGTCGTCTATGCCTTCAAATGCCCTCTTGGGGACTGTAAGCTCCAAAAAACCCAGTATATAGGCAAGACAACAACATCTCTTTCTAGGCGTTTAACGATGCATAAGCAACAGGGCTCCATTAAGGAACATATAATCTCTTCCCACAACCAAACCATCGCCAGAGAAATCCTAGTAAACAACACAGAAATCATCGATAGATACAGCGATAGCAGGCAGCTTGACGTTTGCGAGGCACTACACATCAAGAAGTCAACACAACTATATTCTACCCACCTCAAGACTCCGCTCCAATATAGAAGCATCAAGAAATATGGACCAATAGGCTTTCTACAAACACTTCAATTCAATATCCATTGTTTCGTGTTCTGTCTTGTGTTGATGAAATTAATACCCTATTAATGCCACATCTTGTTCTGTCTTGTGTTAATGCCACATCACCCCTTCCACCTCACTCAAATGTAGATATAAAATCGGAGATGCGTAAGTTCTATTCAGTTGTGTATTTGTGAACTAAAGTCTTTGAAAATGTAATAAGTTTTACGAAACGCGCTCGTGTCGCGTCAGACTAGAAATAAAAATGAATTTTGGAGAATTGATTTTTGATTTACCTCCAACAGTGAAAAGAAATGTACGAAAGATTGAGAAAATTCGTGTTAGAATTATTAATCTTACTTTTTCGGTTATATATATATATATATATATATATATATATATATATATATATATATATATATATATATATAATATTTTATATATATTTATTTATATTTATATTTATATTTATTATATATATATGGCAGCGATATATGAACGCGCAAGCCATATATCACTAAGAACTCTTTGACCCGGCCAGGATTTGAACCCATGCCGTCTAGGATAACCCCTAAACGTACACAGTACCGTGACCACCGCACCAATGATCGTCTATAAGGATTGGTCAGTCCTGGTGCTTATTAACTAAGCTCCCTGACTGATCAACCCCCGAGGACACTCATGGATCCATTTGGGTACAGCTCCATTACCAACCCGTCCTCGACTCTAGTCCATTACATCCAGCGGTCAACCCCACAGACGCATTCATAAATTTTAACTTGCTGTTCATTCAAAACGGGAATTTTCTCAAGTATAAATTAATACTATAATATATTAGCATATTGTGCATATATAGGCATAGGATAGGTTAGGTTAGGTGTTTAGGTTCTGTTGGCGATTATTTGTATTTGTAGTACGTGGGTGAAGCATTTATAGCGTTGTGATTCGAACAAAATTCGTCAGTGAAGCACTTGTTCCGGATATGTTCGAACTTCAGCAGTTGTGAGTCTTGTGTAAATCGCTTTTCATTCATAAACAGGGGGTTTGGCGGGTGCATGGAATCACTTTTGGATCTTTGTTTGGAGGACGGGCTGCCATTACAGCTACAGTACAGACTCACAACTGATGACGTCCGAACACTTCTGGAACAAGTGCTTCGCTGACGACTGTTGTTCGAAGTACAACGGGGTGGACGGGCTGGTTTAACTGTTCAACGGGAGTCGTTTAATAACCCATCCTAATAAACAAGGGCCGTATACTGGTAAACCCAGTCTTCACACCCGTGACTATGATAAACACCCCACCAACCCGACTCACAACTGGTGAGGTTCACACAGTTGCTGGTGAGCATGTGTAGGTGCTTATCTCTCACTGTCTACAGGGGCGTGAGCTCTAGCTCTTGAGGCCCCGCCTACTACCCTTCTTGTACTTTTTGTATTACAATGTAACTATTTTGACGTTCAAATTCTTTATCGAGCTGGCCTTAAAATTATGGATGGAGGTGGCTTCCACAACTTATTTCAGTACATTCCATTATTTGACCACCCGTACAGTCCACGAGCATTTCCTTACATTCCTTCCGCTCATTTGTGTTTCCAGCTTCCACTTGTGTCCTCCTGTTCTTCTTCTCTCAATATGAAGAGGTTATCTTCGTCCCCCTTATTTTTAACCTTATTATCGTGTATGTTGTGATCATGTCCCCTCTGTTGCTTCTAGCCTCCAGAGTGGTGAGTATACTCATCTAGTTATTCTTACCTAGTTTTACTTGCGGGGATTGAGCTTCGGCTGTTTGATCCCGCCTCTCAACTGTTAGTTAACTGGTGTGTGTGTGTGTGTGTGTGTATTTGAGAAATAAAAAAGAACCCAATTCTAAAACACCCGTAAGAGAAACAAATAGTTTTATTAATATTACTAATAACTAAAGGAAAAATAATTTGTTGGATATTTATATTAACAAGACTCGCGAAATCGATAATTCGTTCTAGCACAAAGTAATAATCTATCCAAATTACTTGGCATTAAACAGTGTATGTACACACAAGTCAGTGACTCCATAATAATCCATTTCACCATCAAGACATTAGTAATACTCTCAGTGTCCCTTATGAGCAAGTTACGGAACTGAGGTGGCAGAGTACACCTTAGAGACGGCGAGAGTTGCTCCAATAGCGCAGTTACGGACGTCTTATTAATAATTCTTGGTGGGTATCATACTCCCTCGTCTCCTCACTCTTAGATAAGGTCACTTCTACGTACAGGAAAAACTTGTGGACTCAAATACCACTTGATTGTCCAGGTGGACCCGGTCAGTAGAGTACTACACTGACTGGTGGCTGGGACCCGGTCAGCAGAGTACTACACTAACTGGGACCCTGGCTGGGACCCTGACTGGGACTGTGTAAACATCTATATAAGAGAAAATGTCGATTGTTTGCTAGCCTCGGCCAACTTTGCAGGGGGAGTGAACTGGGGTACGGGACGAACACTGACAGGGCGGGATCGGTCCTACTTGTCCTATTAACAGTGGCTATAAGACCCAATATTGAACCACACAAAAATTGGTAAAAACAGGCTGACAGAGTACCTAGATTTATTCACTCCACTCTGAAGGTGAACAGTATTACATTAGAGACTAAGAGATTGAGGGGAAAGGGGGGGGGGAATAGAGGGTAGGAGGTGGGAGGAGAGGGAATGGTTAATGTTGGGGAAGGGTTGGGGGGGGGGAAGAAAGGTGGATAGGGTAGGAGAGTGTAAAGAGGAGACAATAGAGGAGAGAAAGTTGGAGAGGGGGGGGCAGAGAGGCCCGGGTACAGCCGGTTATCCGGCACTGGGGGAGATGGGGAAGGTGTCTGGAGAAAATGATCTGCGGCAGGAAGAGCCCTAGACCTTCAGGTTTAGAAACTTCCGTGGCACCCACTGCTGCTGCTTCGCCCTCCACAGTTAATGTGGAAAAAGCAACTGACATTGTCTAGTGCAAGGTCACCCATAAACTGGACCAGACGGCGTCGTGCCCTGGTACTGTGAGGGGTGATGTACCGGGGTGTTCTGTCATGGGCAGACTCTTCTCCCTCATCCACCTGCCCTACACCCTCTCGCCATTACCCTCCTTCCTCCCCATCACCGTGTCTTCCCGTGTCATCTCTTCCCCTGTCACTTGAGGTCGAGTCTTCCCTTGTAACTCGTACCTCTCGGCTGTGGAACCGGTCCCGTGGCATGCTCACCAACATCGCTGTATGTTCCTCGACAAGTCCACACTGGCGCCGCATATTCCAGAATTGGTCTGACGTATGTAGCGTACGATTACCCTACATATGGAGAATAAGTAATCCTGAACGATTGCTTATTCAGATTCTTAAAGACAGTTCTTGCGCTGCTAAATGGATGACTGGCGCTGGATGACAACTTCGGGGGAATGGGTCAAAGTAACGTAAACCTCTGGTTTATCTCGGCGGGTGACTTCCTCGTCCCCGGCTCGGCGGGTGACTTCCTCGTCCCCGGCTCGGCGGGTGACTTCCTCGTCCCCGGCTCGGCGGGTGACTTCCTCGTCCCCGGCTCGGCGGGTGACTTCCTCGTCCCCGGCTCGGCGGGTGACTTCCTCGTCCCCGGCTCGGCGGGTGACTTCCTCGTCCCCGGCTCGGCGGGTGACTTCCTCGTCCCCGGCTCGGCGGGTGACTTCCTCGTCCCCGGCTCGGCGGGTGACTTCCTCGTCCCCGGCTCGGCGGGTGACTTCCTCGTCCCCGGCTCGGCGGGTGACTTCCTCGTCCCCGGCTCGGCGGGTGACTTCCTCGTCCCCGGCTCGGCGGGTGACTTCCTCGTCCCCGGCTCGGCGGGTGACTTCCTCGTCCCCGGCTCGGCGGGTGACTTCCTCGTCCCCGGCTCGGCGGGTGACTTCCTCGTCCCCGGCTCGGCGGGTGACTTCCTCGTCCCCGGCTCGGCGGGTGACTTCCTCGTCCCCGGCTCGGCGGGTGACTTCCTCGTCCCCGGCTCGGCGGGTGACTTCCTCGTCCCCGGCTCGGCGGGTGACTTCCTCGTCCCCGGCTCGGCGGGTGACTTCCTCGTCCCCGGCTCGGCGGGTGACTTCCTCGTCCCCGGCTCGGCGGGTGACTTCCTCGTCCCCGGCTCGGCGGGTGACTTCCTCGTCCCCGGCTCGGCGGGTGACTTCCTCGTCCCCGGCTCGGCGGGTGACTTCCTCGTCCCCGGCTCGGCGGGTGACTTCCTCGTCCCCGGCTCGGCGGGTGACTTCCTCGTCCCCGGCTCGGCGGGTGACTTCCTCGTCCCCGGCTCGGCGGGTGACTTCCTCGTCCCCGGCTCGGCGGGTGACTTCCTCGTCCCCGGCTCGGCGGGTGACTTCCTCGTCCCCGGCTCGGCGGGTGACTTCCTCGTCCCCGGCTCGGCGGGTGACTTCCTCGTCCCCGGCTCGGCGGGTGACTTCCTCGTCCCCGGCTCGGCGGGTGACTTCCTCGTCCCCGGCTCGGCGGGTGACTTCCTCGTCCCCGGCTCGGCGGGTGACTTCCTCGTCCCCGGCTCGGCGGGTGACTTCCTCGTCCCCGGCTCGGCGGGTGACTTCCTCGTCCCCGGCTCGGCGGGTGACTTCCTCGTCCCCGGCTCGGCGGGTGACTTCCTCGTCCCCGGCTCGGCGGGTGACTTCCTCGTCCCCGGCTCGGCGGGTGACTTCCTCGTCCCCGGCTCGGCGGGTGACTTCCTCGTCCCCGGCTCGGCGGGTGACTTCCTCGTCCCCGGCTCGGCGGGTGACTTCCTCGTCCCCGGCTCGGCGGGTGACTTCCTCGTCCCCGGCTCGGCGGGTGACTTCCTCGTCCCCGGCTCGGCGGGTGACTTCCTCGTCCCCGGCTCGGCGGGTGACTTCCTCGTCCCCGGCTCGGCGGGTGACTTCCTCGTCCCCGGCTCGGCGGGTGACTTCCTCGTCCCCGGCTCGGCGGGTGACTTCCTCGTCCCCGGCTCGGCGGGTGACTTCCTCGTCCCCGGCTCGGCGGGTGACTTCCTCGTCCCCGGCTCGGCGGGTGACTTCCTCGTCCCCGGCTCGGCGGGTGACTTCCTCGTCCCCGGCTCGGCGGGTGACTTCCTCGTCCCCGGCTCGGCGGGTGACTTCCTCGTCCCCGGCTCGGCGGGTGACTTCCTCGTCCCCGGCTCGGCGGGTGACTTCCTCGTCCCCGGCTCGGCGGGTGACTTCCTCGTCCCCGGCTCGGCGGGTGACTTCCTCGTCCCCGGCTCGGCGGGTGACTTCCTCGTCCCCGGCTCGGCGGGTGACTTCCTCGTCCCCGGCTCGGCGGGTGACTTCCTCGTCCCCGGCTCGGCGGGTGACTTCCTCGTCCCCGGCTCGGCGGGTGACTTCCTCGTCCCCGGCTCGGCGGGTGACTTCCTCGTCCCCGGCTCGGCGGGTGACTTCCTCGTCCCCGGCTCGGCGGGTGACTTCCTCGTCCCCGGCTCGGCGGGTGACTTCCTCGTCCCCGGCTCGGCGGGTGACTTCCTCGTCCCCGGCTCGGCGGGTGACTTCCTCGTCCCCGGCTCGGCGGGTGACTTCCTCGTCCCCGGCTCGGCGGGTGACTTCCTCGTCCCCGGCTCGGCGGGTGACTTCCTCGTCCCCGGCTCGGCGGGTGACTTCCTCGTCCCCGGCTCGGCGGGTGACTTCCTCGTCCCCGGCTCGGCGGGTGACTTCCTCGTCCCCGGCTCGGCGGGTGACTTCCTCGTCCCCGGCTCGGCGGGTGACTTCCTCGTCCCCGGCTCGGCGGGTGACTTCCTCGTCCCCGGCTCGGCGGGTGACTTCCTCGTCCCCGGCTCGGCGGGTGACTTCCTCGTCCCCGGCTCGGCGGGTGACTTCCTCGTCCCCGGCTCGGCGGGTGACTTCCTCGTCCCCGGCTCGGCGGGTGACTTCCTCGTCCCCGGCTCGGCGGGTGACTTCCTCGTCCCCGGCTCGGCGGGTGACTTCCTCGTCCCCGGCTCGGCGGGTGACTTCCTCGTCCCCGGCTCGGCGGGTGACTTCCTCGTCCCCGGCTCGGCGGGTGACTTCCTCGTCCCCGGCTCGGCGGGTGACTTCCTCGTCCCCGGCTCGGCGGGTGACTTCCTCGTCCCCGGCTCGGCGGGTGACTTCCTCGTCCCCGGCTCGGCGGGTGACTTCCTCGTCCCCGGCTCGGCGGGTGACTTCCTCGTCCCCGGCTCGGCGGGTGACTTCCTCGTCCCCGGCTCGGCGGGTGACTTCCTCGTCCCCGGCTCGGCGGGTGACTTCCTCGTCCCCGGCTCGGCGGGTGACTTCCTCGTCCCCGGCTCGGCGGGTGACTTCCTCGTCCCCGGCTCGGCGGGTGACTTCCTCGTCCCCGGCTCGGCGGGTGACTTCCTCGTCCCCGGCTCGGCGGGTGACTTCCTCGTCCCCGGCTCGGCGGGTGACTTCCTCGTCCCCGGCTCGGCGGGTGACTTCCTCGTCCCCGGCTCGGCGGGTGACTTCCTCGTCCCCGGCTCGGCGGGTGACTTCCTCGTCCCCGGCTCGGCGGGTGACTTCCTCGTCCCCGGCTCGGCGGGTGACTTCCTCGTCCCCGGCTCGGCGGGTGACTTCCTCGTCCCCGGCTCGGCGGGTGACTTCCTCGTCCCCGGCTCGGCGGGTGACTTCCTCGTCCCCGGCTCGGCGGGTGACTTCCTCGTCCCCGGCTCGGCGGGTGACTTCCTCGTCCCCGGCTCGGCGGGTGACTTCCTCGTCCCCGGCTCGGCGGGTGACTTCCTCGTCCCCGGCTCGGCGGGTGACTTCCTCGTCCCCGGCTCGGCGGGTGACTTCCTCGTCCCCGGCTCGGCGGGTGACTTCCTCGTCCCCGGCTCGGCGGGTGACTTCCTCGTCCCCGGCTCGGCGGGTGACTTCCTCGTCCCCGGCTCGGCGGGTGACTTCCTCGTCCCCGGCTCGGCGGGTGACTTCCTCGTCCCAGGCTCGGCGGGTGACTCCTCGTCCGGCTCGGCGGTGACTTCCTCGTCCCCGGCTCGGCGGGTGACTTCCTCGTCCCCGGCTCGGCGGGTGACTTCCTCGTCCCCGGCTCGGCGGGTGACTTCCTCGTCCCCGGCTCGGCGGGTGACTTCCTCGTCCCCGGCTCGGCGGGTGACTTCCTCGTCCCCGGCTCGGCGGGTGACTTCCTCGTCCCCGGCTCGGCGGGTGACTTCCTCGTCCCCGGCTCGGCGGGTGACTTCCTCGTCCCCGGCTCGGCGGGTGACTTCCTCGTCCCCGGCTCGGCGGGTGACTTCCTCGTCCCCGGCTCGGCGGGTGACTTCCTCGTCCCCGGCTCGGCGGGTGACTTCCTCGTCCCCGGCTCGGCGGGTGACTTCCTCGTCCCCGGCTCGGCGGGTGACTTCCTCGTCCCCGGCTCGGCGGGTGACTTCCTCGTCCCCGGCTCGGCGGGTGACTTCCTCGTCCCCGGCTCGGCGGGTGACTTCCTCGTCCCCGGCTCGGCGGGTGACTTCCTCGTCCCCGGCTCGGCGGGTGACTTCCTCGTCCCCGGCTCGGCGGGTGACTTCCTCGTCCCCGGCTCGGCGGGTGACTTCCTCGTCCCCGGCTCGGCGGGTGACTTCCTCGTCCCCGGCTCGGCGGGTGACTTCCTCGTCCCCGGCTCGGCGGGTGACTTCCTCGTCCCCGGCTCGGCGGGTGACTTCCTCGTCCCCGGCTCGGCGGGTGACTTCCTCGTCCCCGGCTCGGCGGGTGACTTCCTCGTCCCCCGGCTCGGCGGGTGACTTCCTCGTCCCCGGCTCGGCGGGTGACTTCCTCGTCCCCGGCTCGGCGGGTGACTTCCTCGTCCCCGGCTCGGCGGGTGACTTCCTCGTCCCCGGCTCGGCGGGTGACTTCCTCGTCCCCGGCTCGGCGGGTGACTTCCTCGTCCCCGGCTCGGCGGGTGACTTCCTCGTCCCCGGCTCGGCGGGTGACTTCCTCGTCCCCGGCTCGGCGGGTGACTTCCTCGTCCCCGGCTCGGCGGGTGACTTCCTCGTCCCCGGCTCGGCGGGTGACTTCCTCGTCCCCGGCTCGGCGGGTGACTTCCTCGTCCCCGGCTCGGCGGGTGACTTCCTCGTCCCCGGCTCGGCGGGTGACTTCCTCGTCCCCGGCTCGGCGGGTGACTTCCTCGTCCCCGGCTCGGCGGGTGACTTCCTCGTCCCCGGCTCGGCGGGTGACTTCCTCGTCCCCGACTCGGCGGATGACTTCCTCGTCCCCGACTCGGCGGATGACTTCCTCGTCCAACGGCTCAGTGGAGTTAAGAGTATTAAGAGCCTGTTTAACAGGATAAGTGAACGGCCTGTGTAACTGGACGGGTGAGGCCTGTCTAACTGGATAGGTCAACGGCCTGGTTCAGGTGACGGGTGACTGGTCACGCCCTCCCTAGTGTAGCCGCGGTGGAGATCCGGCTGTGAACGGGTTCGCTAACCTGCCTCTCCAGCGCGAGGAAGGACTTTATCAAGCACCTGATTTGTGTCAATCTGGCTCACGAATCTGAGTACTTGTCAGATGAAAATATCCCGGAACATTTGCTGTGTTGTCCTGATACTGACGTTCCAGGGCACGCCAGTGGCTGTTGCGGATGGTGCACGCGCGTGAGTGTGTGTGGCACAGTCGGAGTCACGCGCAACT
Source organism: Procambarus clarkii (assembly GCF_040958095.1). Lineage (NCBI taxonomy): Eukaryota > Metazoa > Arthropoda > Malacostraca > Decapoda > Cambaridae > Procambarus > Procambarus clarkii. The sequence continues at coordinate 7,140,043 of NC_091163.1, forward strand.
GTGCCACATAGGTCCCGTGTTTGACTGGCGGGAGAACAAAAGCCTTTGTCCAACGTTTCTAACATCTGATGCCTCTCGTCAGGGGTCCTGTCGTCCCATTTGAATGTTTTGTATTGAATTTTGTCTCTTCTGGTGGCTAGGTCTGTTTGTTTATGTACGGTCCTACCACGTGGACAGCCCAGTACAGTGGCAGCCTCGCTTCTTGCAGGTCCACGTTCGATCTCCGACCGTCTAATTGCTTGGACACCACTCCTCTAGTCGGTTCTATCCTAGAGCCTGATCCACATGATCCCAGCTTATTGTCTTCTTATTTCAGATCTTTGTCCTCTTATCCCGGCTCCTTGTCCCTATATCCCAGCTCCTTATCAACGTATCCTAGCTCCTTATCCCTATATCCAAGCTCCATATCGACATATCCCTACCAAATGTTACACAGTCGAACTGGCTTAGCGTTTTTTTTTGTAATAATGATCATGTATCCAGGTGTGTGAGATGTGTGTCTCCAGACTCCAGTCCATCTGTCAAGGGTGACAGCCACTTGACAGAGTTGAGGCGGCCAGAGATATTTCCCTGTACTTAATGTAAGCCAAGATGTTGTGGTCGAGTGCCAGAGACACACACAGGAGAGAGACACGTGTTTGTCACCAAGATCAAGAGTGAGAGAAGACGCAGGTAATGAGCACCATATCAAACGGCTTTCATGAATTATATAAAAAGGTTAAGACTTAATGAGGCACAGACTACACCAAGACTTATCGAGGCACAGACTACACCAAGACTTATCGAGGCACAGACTACACCAAGATGAGGTAGGAGTGGCTAGTTAGGTTTGGTGACATAGCTCTGGGAAAAGTGGGCGCCTTAACCAGTTGACAAGACGAGCTTTCTAACAGCTCTATGTATAAACGTGGGCACAGACTTAGTGGTGGGACACTTGCCCCGCCTCCATATTAACTTACATGCTTGGACTCGCCGCCTTCCTAATGTATTCCTCCAGTTTTATCGTATCTGATCATCAGGGTTACTTGTAAGATACGCCCGTTTTCTGTGACTACTGGAGTGGTAGGAGATACTGTGTAAGTTTATATGGCCATTGTGGCTTTAATATTGGGCTCAGCCAAGATCTGACAACCAACACCGCTCCAATCACTTGGGTTGGATGGTAGAGTGACGGTCTCGCATCTTGCAGATCGGCGTTCAATCCCCGACCATCCAAGTGGTGGGGCACCATTTATCTCCCCCTTTCCCATCCTAAATCCTTATCCTGACCCTTCCTAGTGCTATATAGTCGTAATGGCTTGGCGCTTTTCCTTGATAGTTCCCTTCCCTTCCACCGCCTCCTTATTCCTATTCCTTCTACTTGAAGAACTTAGTGTTTACTTTCCTTAATCAATAGTATGTTATGCCAATTATCTTGTTGTAGGGGAGAGAGAGCTTCTGGCTATGGAAGTGCACCTTGCTAGTGACTGGCCACTCTCCAGAATGTAAGCCACAACAGTTGGATAACTCCCAGGTACCTATTTACTGGGAGGTGCGTCAAGAAAGCTTGCTGGACGAGGGAGCCTGGCAACACTTGGCCATGACACAGTCGCCATGTTCCTCCAGATGACGAGATCATGGTAACTGTGAAGGCAAAGCAAATTATGAGGAGAAAGCGCTACGACAGCATGACTATAGAACATGGAAGGAACATGAGGAGAGGATAGGCGCTGGGATAGTTGTAACGGCGGTGAAGGAACCATACCCATCCACTCGGACTGCCGGGAATCGAACCCCGGTCCAGCAAGACGCAAGGCCGTCGCTCAATACCAACCAGTCCAAGTGATTGGGCTCAGGACAGTGGAAGTTAAACTAAAACTGGAGTGATCAACCATACTGTGATGGGCAGGGACACCCTGTCAAGCGATGAACACGGGCACACTCTGGCAGGTACTGGAGAATGATGCATTTATAAGGCCAATTGTAGAGACAAACAAGATTGGAAATAAGTCATTAACATATGGATTTGGAAGATAGAGAAGACAGTGGCCAGCGGAGCGCCTTAGTGGCAGAGTCAGCGTAGGAAACCGATTCTGACGATGTGTCAAGAACATAGAGAAGTGGTTCAGAGTTGTTAACAAAGAGTTAAATTACTTCTCTCTGCTGTGAAGTAAATTGCTTGACTAGGTTCTGCCTCACCCGTCACTGTTAAATCTTGCTTTTGTGTCGCTCCAAGCAACAGCCTGGTGGACCAGACTCTCACAAGTCAAGCCTGGCCTCGGGCCGGACTTGGGGAGTAGAAGAACTCCCAGAACCCCATCAACCAATGTATCAACCAGGTGTCATCCTCCACCGCCTATCATTGCCAGTCCTACGTCATCCTCACCCGTCACTGTGGACGTGTACATGACGGGTGGCAGCCAGCCAGCCGCGGGTCACCCAACAGGTCATAACCTGACAAGTCTGGCACCCGTAACTAATGACACCTAACAATAACCTACCAAGGATATATTGTATTGTGTATTCTTCACTGAGCACACCTAAACCACCTGTTAGTCAACTTAAACTATTGTTAGCTTCCTGAAGCAACAGTTAGCATCCTGAAGCAACAGTTAGTTTTCTATAAGAGCACTTAGTTTTCTGAAGTAGCAGTTAGCTTCCTAAAACAGCAATCAGTCGCTTGACGGAAAAGTTGGCTTCCTGGAGCACCAGTTAGCCTCCTGAGACAGAAGAAAGCTTCCTGGAGCACCAGTTAGTCTCCTGAGACAGAAGAAAGCTTCCTGGAGCACCAGTTAGTCTCCTGAGACAGAAGAAAGCTTCCTGGAGCATCAGTTAGTCTCCTGAGACAGAAGAAAGCTTCCTGGAGCACCAGTTAGTCTCCTGAGACAGAAGAAAGCTTCCTGGAGCACCAGTTAGTCTCCTGAGACAGAAGAAAGCTTCCTGGTGCACCAGTTAGTTTCTTAAATGAGCAGTTAGGTTCCTGGAACACCAGTTAGCCTTGTGAAGCAACAGTTAGGTTTGTGAAGCAGTTTTTGACGATAAACATTCGCAGTACATGTGAGTCAATGTAGTACTTACTTCCTCTCTGCGGGTCCTAAGTGGCTTCACGCTTGTAACACTTGGGCAACATCGGGATTACTCGCGTGAGGATTTGTTCAAGTTGTCTATTGTGTCACCGTCTGCCCGCTGGTTCGTCATGACTCACGCTATACTCACTGACTACAATGTTTAAACGACCCTCTGTGAACGACTGGGTGGGGTTTTCTAAGGTTGTTTGGTACAATATCTTATCATTACTAAGTTATTTGAAGCTTTATTTTTATATTGATAATTGTTGATCACTGGCGTAGTTGTAATGGTTTCACGCACGCTTTGTGTGGCACTGTCCTCGCCTCACCGGTGTACACAGGTGATGTGTGGGTGTAGCCCAGGACACACAGGTACATGTTCACGTCTTGTTCAGTAGTCGAGATCCCTATGAAGGACCAGCCATTACCACACTGCTGTTATTCTATAGTACGGAGACGCGGAGTCACTATCACTGGGGACCACACTGGAGCCAGACTGTCACTGGGGACCACACTGGAGCCAGACTGTCACTGGGGACCACACTGGAGCCAGACTGTCACTGGGGACCACACTGGAGCCAGACTGTCACTGGGGACCACACTGGAGCCAGACTGTCACTGGGGACCACACTGGAGCCAGACTGTCACTGGGGACCACACTGGAGCCAGACTGTCACTGGGGACCACACTGGAGCCAGACTGTCACTGGGGACCACACTGGAGCCAGACTGTCACTGGGGACCACACTGGAGCCAGACTGTCACTGGGGACCACACTGGAGCCAGACTGTCACTGGGGACCACACTGGAGCCAGACTGTCACTGGGGACCACACTGGAGCCAGACTGTCACTGGGGACCACACTGGAGCCAGACTGTCACTGGGGACCACACTGGAGCCAGACTGTCACTGGGGACCACACTGGAGCCAGACTGTCACTGGGGGACCACACTGGAGCCAGACTATCACTGGGACCACACTGGAGCCAGACTGCCACACTGCCCACTCTCTGGACCACGCTCAACAACATCTTTTTGTCAGCGCATGAAGCATAAAGGTTACACACACCCATTGTAACTTTCGTAGCATCAGGTGGTCGTCCTTAAGGCAAGCAAGGCTCCCCAACGAGGAAGTCTTCACTTCAGCCAGTAATATATATGTCCTGCCTAACACCCCACACTTCCCTAACAACCCAAGTTTTCCTGAAATATTAAGTTTTTCGAATATTTATTTTCTAATGCAATGATAAAGTTGTTCGTTGAGTTATATGGTTCGCATATTTTATTTCAGTCAAAATCAATAGACATTTAATCAAAGCGAACCTTACTTATTCTAACCTTTCGTAACCTATCTTGACCTATCCTAACCTATCCTGACCGATCCTAGCCTATCCTGACCTATCTTGACCTATCCTAACCTACCTTGACCTATCGTAACCTATCCTGACCGATCCTAACCTAAAATAATTGTCTGCAAGTCATTTTCTTAATATAATATATAATGTTAGGTATTAATCAACTTAGAAATAAATATTTGAAAATACCGACAATTGCTGTGCCATAGTCTGATCGGTACTATGACGGGCTGGGCCCTGTTCCTGATGGTCGTATTGAATGATACATATAACGTGTGTGTGTGTGTGTGTGTGTGCGCGCGCCAGAGAGGAAGGGTTAGGGAGGTCGTGTGTGAAGGCGTAACACACATGGACGACATTAAACCCGCGGCTGGTAACCTTTGGAAGAAGGTCGTCACTGTAACCCTAAAACCCTAACCTGGGTCTGTACTCACCTAATTGTCTGTACTCTGTGTGTGTGTGTGTGTGTGTGTGTGTATAGCATGTATTTATGTATCTGTATCTCTCTCTCTCTCTCTCTCTCCCTCTTTCTAAAAAGGAAGAAAATCCTAAATGCAAAACATTCCCTAATGAGTTAGAATTCTGGAATTACATATGCTAAAAATTCCTTGGCATGTAATATAATTAAACAAAAACTAACAAAAACAAATAAAACAAAGTAAGAGAGAAGATGATGGGAAGGATGAAGGTGTGAGGAAGGTGACGGGCCTGGATGATGACCTGCCTGGCGTGGAGGGTGGAGCAGTGTGGTGCACAGAGAGCTCTACTGGACGACCGTAACGATTGGGGTGCCTCAGGGCTCGGCGCCGGTCCCACCCTCTTCATGACCTATGCAGACGATGAGTCACAATAACCTGGCTGAAGATATTTAATTTTGTAGATATTAACGTAGCTGAAGATTCATTTCGATGAGACAATAATGGGGTTTGGTCTTCAGGATCTATGTAACTGAAAATAGACTAAAAACTTTCGCGGGCTACTCATGCCCGTGCCACCTCTTGGGTGGCTTAATGTTCATCAGTCGGACTAAAACAAGTGTCATCATTTTAGTCAGATGGTGCAAGTGTTGAGGACAACTTAGTCAAGTTGGCACAGTCAGAGATGGAGGCTTATAGATACTCTGAGTGCAAGCTTGAGCGAGTGCACAGTTTTAAAGCTGGTTGTTACAGTGTCATGGTTGTAATTTAATCAATCCATCATAGCAGTGGTAAGAAGCAGAGGGTCATTGCCGAAACTAATTATGTTTTCTAATTCAGTACAATCATTCAGGTGATGAAATAACACATCTTATTTCGAGCCGTATTAGGTATCAATAGCATATTTTTGTCTCTGGTTTATGGTATGAAATAATTTTGTCTATAGTGATTTTGTAAGAGTAATTACCTAATTGTAGTTATAGTAAGAGGGCTACGTGTCCCGTCTTCCCAGTACTCTCTGTCGTATAACGCTTTGAAACTACTGATTGTTTTGGCCACCACCACCACCACCACCTCACTTGGCTTGTTCCAACCGTCCAACACTGTCTTTGCAAAAGTCAGCTTTCTAATTCTTTTCGGCCAGTTTGTTTCCTTAACGTGAATTTGTTACCTCTTTCTTAAACGTGCAAGTTTCAAGAATTCCTCTTGTCAATTTTGTTGATTTCTATTAATATCGTGCATGTAGCGATCATATCGCCCTCTTAGTTCTATTGTCTAGCTGTGGTTTATGTAACACCTCTAGTCTCTCCCTCTAGTCTCTCCTCGCAGCTCTTGTTTTTCAGTATCGGAATCCATTTAGTTGTGTGTTTTCAGCTTTTCCAGTTTACTGATGTGCTTTTGGAGATATGGACACCATACAACCGCTGCATTTGGCAAGTTTGGTTTCACAAAGGTCGAGGACAATTTCTTTAATATTTCACCATCCATGTATTTAAAAGCGATTCTAAAGTTGGAAGGCGTAGCCTAGGCTCCTCGCACAAAGTTGCGTATGTGGTTCTCGGGTGAAAGTTTTATCCAGACCATTTCCTCCATCTCTTTCATAATCAGAGTTCTTTAAAGTTTTTCGCACAATCCGTATGTGGTTTATGGGCTTTTTCCATACACTTATTTTGTCCCGGTCATTTTGAAAGAGCATAACAATCTTTCAGATGCAGGCGATGAGTCACAATAACGTATGTTGACCGAACCACACACTAGAAAGTGAAGGGACGATGACGTTTCGGTCCGTCCTGGACCATTCTCAAGTTGATTGTGTCATTCTCAAGTCACAATCGACTTGAGAATGGTCCAAGACGAACCAAAACGTCGTCGTCCCTTTACTTTCTAGTGTGTGGTTTGGTCAACAATCGTCCAGATTTCTTATTCTCCCTGGCAGCCTGACATGAGCAAACATGTTCATATAATTCTGTGTTCTTACTGCTAGATCGTATAGACAATAATTATTACTGGTGCTGGAACTGAACCCTGAGGTTGTATACGAGTAACGATGTGTTGTACACTAGAGGGCTCACTGTGTACCGTGGCGGGCGTTGATCTACCCGCCAGTGTTGACCTACCCACCAGTGTTGACCCACCGCCACAGTGTTGACTTATCCGGATTCACCCACCGTCTGTGTCATTGATGACCTGGCTGGCGCGATGTCCTCACTGTGCTCTCCGTCCCACCACTGGTGTCCCCACCTCACCACTCCTCTCATAGGCTGTCTGCGTGATGCCTCACACCCCACCCCCCCTCCTCCACTACCACCATCCCTCACCCCTTCCTCAGCAAACATAATTCTGCACCCCTCCCACAATCATTCACCACTACCACCATTCCTCCCTTCAACCAGTCATCATCCATTACTCCCTCTCACCTCTCCCACCACTTCACAACACTATACAAAGGTGTGCGTGAGAGCTCTACACTGCACTATACGAGTGGTGGTGAGAGGACATGTGGTGAGCTAAGCTCTATTAGCAACTCGTCCTCCTAACAGAGCGCCGAATTTTGACTTATTGTCTTACTGGAAAATGACATTGTCCCGTTTTCTGTTTTGGGTCGTCTGGTAGGTTAGGATAATGCACTTTAGTGCGACCGTTTCTCGACGCTGGGAAACCTTAGGAGGCCGGCCTGCTATCACAGCTTCCCATTGGTCAATCATCTAAGCAAACGCTTCCCCTCCTCCTTAACTCAGCGCTAACCAGTAAGTGTAACAACTCAGTATTTTAATATCTCAACACCACCAACCACACAGACGTGCAAGAATTAAAAAATAATAATTTGTATATCCTTTCTCGTCATCCGAGATCTTTTATATCTGAACACAATTTGCTGCACATAATACTGTACTGGGCTGTGGTGTATTATGTTGTAGTGGGCAATACTGTGCAGCATTGGGATGTGCTGTATTAACGTGTACTGTGCCATGTGTTAGATATAACCCGAAACGCTATGCGTACTATAGTGGCTTTAGGTATTGTATGTACTACCTCTGTCTTTAAATCAAACAGAATGTATGTACTGTAACTCTGCAACTATGCATGTACTTTTCCTAAATAAATTATTATTATTATAATGTCCGCAGTACTGATGTATCGAGACTCAAGGATCATGGCGGCCATCACAAGACGTCTCAGAGTTCCAGTAATGGATCTCCAGTGCCATTAACACGTGTCTCCAGAGCCTCACGTCTTACTTAAGCTTCTCGTGTCAGTCTATATTTTACCATACATCTAGTTTGTGCTCAAGGATACAGCATTTGTCTAACATTTATCACTGTAGAGGCTTCGTAGTTCACGGTACGCAGTAAACAAATTATGACTAGGTTACACTACGAACCTATCGTAACGCAGCTTTGTATAGCTTAATGTAACCTTGCCCAGAGTAACGTAGCTTAAAGTAACCCAGCCCAGAGTAACGTAGCTTAATGTGACCTAGCCCGAGACTAATTATTCTAGCGTCACGTAGCCCAAGATGAGACAATACCATGGCATAAAAATTAGACTCCAACGTCGAAGATATGAAAAAGCAAAATTAATTATATTTACAGTGGACTTTCATATTAATAAATTGGTCTGTAATACACACACATTATATATATATATTATATATATTATATATATATATATATATATATATATAAGAAATATTATGACTGAAATTGTCGTCACTTGTCCGTTGGTTCCTCCCACTTATAGATGATCTACTTTCCGGCAATTTGTACCACTATCAGGAAATCAGCGCGTTACCTCCACGCCGACCTCTAAATCTCAAAGACGGTATCTTCCATAACTTTCAAGAACGTCGACCAGGCCGCGAGGTCCTCTTCCTTAGTGAAGGTGGAGCACACTAACAGTTGGGTCCGTTGGTCAAACATCCAAACGCGACGACAGCATATTGACTGGATGGAGGGGAGTAGATTTCTGTCTCTCCTCATGCTCCGACCAGCACTCGTTACCTCGCCCGGTGATTCTGATTGGCTAACAGAATTCCCGCCACCGAACGAGCCACACCGTGCTGACCGTTAACGACCTTCACGGTCGTTAACCTTATTCTCCCTGTAACATTGAAAAATTTGCTATTAAATACCAGTGCTATGCGACGCAATAACACGATAAGGCATTCCATAACAGTGTGGACAGTGTTGGTATGTTAATGTTAAATAACATTTAACAGCATTATTACATAATGCTGTTAAATGTTAGAGACAGTTTATTTTTTAAGTTCCCAATATCTCAACGTTCACGTTCCTAGATGCCCTTAACGTTAAAGTTCTGCAAGTGACTTCCTCTACAACTTTCAGAGGTCCTAGAAGCTACCTTGATATATACATTTTTAACCTTTTTAAATACAACAAAGATAGCGAGAGTACCAGCGTCGTGGCGCCGCTCCTGGGGGAAGATATCAAGTTTCTGCGACCAGGCGGATGTGAAGGGAGGCCGCGTAAGGCCAAGTTCATGGAAGAGTATTAGAAAATATCCTTGAAATATTCGGAGCGTTTGTGTCACGCTCCGGTCTCAGGTGTGGTCTGTGTTACGTGCTGGTCACAGGTGTGGTCTGTGTCACAAGTGTGGTCTGTGTTACGCGCTGGTCACAGGTGTGGTCTGTGTCACGCGCTGGTCACAGGTGTGGTCTGTGACCGCAGGTGTGGCACTTGAGCAGGAGACTAAGAATAGACACGTGGACCTTTATCAAAGGAGTCAGATAAGAGCACAACATTAATTACATTTTATTGCCTTCAGGACAGTAAATGGAATTAAAAATGGCTTTGAACATTTATTTTTTGTCATAGCTAATGTGGACTTTGAAATATTTATATCAAAAGAATGCGGAAATTGAAGTAATTGTGTATTTTATTCGATAAAATAATGAGGTGCGGGAGGAATGCAACAGATGCGCCCATTGTGACAGAACAGGTTCCCGGAAGCAGGTGAGGGGAATGAGGGGGAGGCAAGGGAGCAGCCGCCAGCCCCTCTACCCTCGTGCCTCTCTCAGCTCTCACTCTACCCGGAGGAGAGCCAGGTGGTGGGAGTGTGGCTCGCTGCTCCCAGCACTCTGCCCGCCTGCACACCTGCCTCACTCGGTGCCACCCTCTCACTCAACCTCTCCCCGGCGCCTCGCCTCTCACTCCACCTCTCCCAGGCGCCTCGCCTCTCACTCCACCTCTCCCCGGCGCCTGGCTTCGGGTGACGTGATAGTGAGAGCTGAGGGTGACCACACCACCGTTGTGAATGAGGATGTGACAAGTGAAGCCTGGTTTAGGTACTGTTGTGGTAGTGGGCGGCGCCGCGAGATGGCTCAGGAGGCAGCGACTCGCGGGGAGAGTCGCGCTAACTGGACCGCGTGTGTGAGCAACAGGACGACAGGGAACGGTAGCGAGTGCGTGGTGAGCGCCCCTGAGCGGGCGGTGAGGGACGAGTCCCTGGCGAGCGTGGAGGTGACGGTGCTGGCGCTGGTGCTGGCGGTGATCGTGGTGTCCAACAGCGTGGTGCTGGCGGCGCTGGTGCGGTCGTCGCTGACGCGGCCCATGTCGCGGACGTACTACTTCATGACGCACATCTGTCTGGCGGACCTGCTGGTGGGGCTGGCCAGCGTGCTCTCCCAGCTCGCCTGGGAGCTCACCTACTACTTCCGCGGGCCAAACTGGCTCTGTAAGGCCGTCAAGTTCCTGCAGGTGATGCCGCTCTACCTCTCCCCGCTCCTCCTCGCCTGCCTCGCCCTCGACAGGTACCGCGCCATCTCGTGGCGGACGGGTGGCAGCCTGTGGTCGTCGCCGCGGATGGTGCGGGCGGTGTGGGTCCTGGCCGCACTCCTCGCCTTGCCGCAGGCCTTCGTGTTCTCCCGCCAGCGGCTGCCGTCGGGGGAACACAACTGCTGGGGGGACTTCGCGGGGACGTGGGGCGTGAAGGTGTACGTGGTGTACTACGTGTGCGCCGCCTTCTTCGCGCCCATGTTGGTGACGGTGTACTGCTACACCTGCATCACCCTCAAGGTCTGGCGCTACTCCCGCTACCGCCGGGGGTTCGTGCCTCTCAGGCGTCTCCTCCTCCGCAGGCTGTGTTGCCTGGAGGAGGAGGAGGCGTCGGAGGGGTGGGGGGGCGGGTCGTCGTCGGCGTCGGCGGCGTCGTACAACAGCCTGCGGGTGGGTCGCGTGCCCCTGGTGGTGCCCGGGTGCCCCAACGTGCCCCAGCCGCTCTCCCTGGCCAAGATGAAGACCATTAAGCTAACCTTCGTCATCACCTTCTTCTTCCTCGTGTGTCACGCGCCCTTCAGCCTCACGCAGCTCTACTACGCCTTCGCCGCCGCCTCGCCAGGTCAGCCTCACACCTCGCCATCTTCTCCTCGACCTCAACCACTTGGGCTGGACGGTAGAGTCACGGTCTCGCTTCATGCAGGTCCGCGTTTAATTCCCGACCGTCCAGGTGGTTGGGCACCATTCCTTCCCACCGTCCCATCCCTAATCCTTATCCTGACCCCTTTCATGTGTTATGTAGTCGTTGTGGCTCCTCCCGTCACCAACCTGTCCTCACGTCACCTCACGAAACCTGTACATCTTTTCTCAATTACGGCGGCTTGGTTTATTGAATAGTTTACTTACTTGCTTCGAAACTTAACAGAGGTTATGTTGTTTTGTAAAACAACAACAAGACGGAACTTAAGACTGTTCAATAAATGTAAAGAAAGCCACCATGGTTCAGGGAAAATGTACAGGTTTCGTAAGGTGCATAACTTCTCGGAGATTATTCTGAGTAAAGGAGGAATGTGAGGCTTCAGGTGGGATGTGGTACAACCATCGCTGAACTTACAACCACTCCCACTACAACCACCACTATAACCACCACTGAACTTACAACTACTCCCACCACAACCACCGCCATCTTAACCACTACCAAAATCACCCCCAAAAGTCGAGGGTTATTGATTTTTCCGCCTGATAGCGCTGCAGAGCAAAGTTTTTGAGTTACGCCCGAGTTATCTATCTGTGTGTGTGTGTACTCACCTATATGTACTCACCTATATGTGCTTGCAGGATCGAGCATTGACTCTTGGATACCGCCTTTCTAGCTATCGGTTGTTTACAGCAATGACTCCTGTCCCATTTCCCTATCATACCTAGTTTTAAAAGTATGAATAGTATTTGCTTCCACAACCTGATCCCCAAGTGCATTCCATTTTTCTACTACTCTCACGCTAAAAGAAAACTTCCTAACATCTCTGTGACTCATCTGAGTTTCCAGTTTCCACCCATGTCCCCTCGTTCTGTTATTATTACGTGTGAACATTTGATCTATTTCCACTTTGTCAATTCCCCTGAGTATTTTATATGTCCCTATCATATCTCCTCTCTCCCTTCTTTTCTCTAGTGTCGTAAGGTTCAGTTCCTTCAGCCGCTCTTCATATCCCATCCCTCGTAGCTCTGGGACAAGCCTCGTCGCAAACCTCTGAACCTTCTCCAGTTTCTTTATGTGTTTCTTCAGGTGGGGGCTCCATGATGGCGCGGCATACTCTAAGACGGGTCTCACGTAGGCAGTGTAAAGCGCCCTAAAAGCTTCCTCATTTAGGTTTCTGAATGAAGTTCTAATTTTCGCCAGTGTAGAGTACGCTGCTGTCGTTATCCTATTTATATGTGCCTCAGGAGTTAGATTAGGTGTCACATCCACTCCCAGGTCTCTTTCTCGAATCGTTACAGGTAGGCTGTTCCCCTTCATTGTGTACTGTCCCTTTGGTCTCCTGTCACCTGATCCCATTTCCATAACTTTACATTTACTGGTGTTAAACTCCAGTAGCCATTTCTCTGACCATCTCTGCAGCCTGTTTAAGTCCTCTTGGAGGATCCTACAATCCTCGTCTGTCACAACTCTTCTCATTAATTTTGCGTCATCTGCAAACATCGACATGTATGATTCCACTCCTGTAAACATATCATTTACGTAAATTAGAAAGAGGATTGGTCCCAGCACCGATCCTTGAGGTACTCCACTTGTTACTGTTCGCCAGTCCGACTTTTCGCCCCTTACCATTACCCTCTGGCTCCTTCCTGTTAGGTAGTTCTTCACCCATACTAGGGCCTTTCCGCTTACTCCTGCCTGCCTCTCAAGTTTGTATAGCAGTCTCATGTGCGGTACCGTATCAAAGGCCTTTTGGCAGTCAAGAAATATGCAGTCTGCCCAGCCTTCTCTGTCCTGCCTTATCCTTGTTACTTTATCATAGAATTCTAAAAGGTTTGTTAGGCATGATTTCCCTGTCCAGAACCCATGTTGGTGCTTGTTTACAAACCCAATGCTCTCCAGGTGTGTGTGTGTGTGTGTGTGTGTGTGTGTGTGTGTGTGTGTGTGTGTGTGTGGTGTGTGTATTCACCCAGTTGTATTCACCTAGTTGTGTTTGCGGGGGTTGAGCTTTGCTCTTTCGGCCCGCCTCTCAACTATCAATCCACTGTTTACTAACTACTTTGTTTTTCCACACCACACACACCCCAGGAAGCAGCCCGTGATAGCTGACTAACTCCCAGGTACCTATTTACTGCTAGGTAACAGGGGCATTCAGGGTGAAAGAAACTTTGCCAATTTGTTTCTGCCTCGTGCGGGAATCGAACCCACGCCACAGAATTACGAGTCCTGCGCGTTATCCACCAGGCTACGAGACCCCTGTGTGTGTGTGTGTGTGTGTGTGTGTGTGTGTGTGTGTGTGTGTGTGTGTGTGGTGGGCAGCAGGAGAGACCGGGACCCCAGTATACATACATGTAATACCTGGTCCACACCTGCTAGTAGCCTCGCTCACACATGACAGCGCCTAGGGAGTATTTTTACCGCGTCTTGAGGACAATAGCCGCTCCAAATCGGCTTTACTTTATAAAAAAGTTGACTTAATATCTTAACAAAGGAATCAGGAAGTGTATGATGGTGTACACAGCAGGTGTTAAGGGCTATGTTTAGTGTGTTGATGGACGCTGCCACGCAGATGGTGGCGGTCCTGTCACACTAGTTTAGTCGGCAAATGTTGTCGTGATGAACGATGTGCTCGTCGCTCGGTCAGTTAGGATCAACACCACTTGATCTGGCTAGTAACTGGATGGGTGATGGTGCAAACAGTCTCGCCCTTGGCTAGGGTGACCTCGACCAGCCCAAGAGGGTGCCAGTCTGCGACAGTCAAGTGCCAGTGTGATCAGTCAGGTCTCTCCATTTGCCACTCCGTAAAAATGCGAGTTTCACCTGATGAGAAACATACGAGCCCAAGCAACCCACCTAACTTATCGAGTCCCATGGCCAGAAAACACCAACATTACATGGGTTTAATATTTACTTTTACTTACGTTGATTTTATAAGGATTATACGGTTGCATCAAAATGATAACGTACAAGGCAAGAGGCTACGCTGGTTAATAAGTCACTGCAGCAACAGTCTTGTGTTGCCTCTTGTCTAAAACAAATACGAAAAATATATTGTTTAAATTTCTGTGCTCGTTATCCTCTAACTCTGGAGCATTATACAGGAGGTTCCTCGCCTTAGCTCGGGAAGACGCGCCACCTCCAGGCCAACCCGTTCTCGCACTTTCGTATAATCAATATTGACTTATTAAATACGTGCATATGTGACATACTAAACATACTAGTTTACCTTGAAAAGCTTCATAGAAAACGCCGACCTTACCTAACCTTCTTAGTATGTTAAGATAAGTATCTTATTGCTTCGTAATTACAATTATTACTTAACCTATACCTATAATAGGTTAAGGAATAATTGTAATTAACCTATACCTATAGTACGTATACCTATAATTAACCTATACCTATACCTATAGTAACCTATACCTATATACCTTAAGTACCCTAGGTACTTAACCTATACCTACAATAGGTTAAGAAATAATTGTAATTACGAAGCAATAAGATGCTTATCTTAACATACTAAGAAGGTTAGGTAAGGTCGGTGTTTTCTATGAAGCTTTTCAAGGTAAACTAGTATGTTTAGTTTGTCACATATGCACGTATTTAATAAGTCAATATTGACTATACGAAAGTGCGAGAACGGGTTGACCAGGCACAAGGAATATCAATTCTTCTTCTACTCAAAAGCACTTTTCTTCAGTTTTCATAATGAACTGGTTAGCCTGGAGGGCGTGTGTGTTGCCCACACTCATGTACACCCGCACCTTAGTGTCCCTCACTTAACCTTTGACCTCGTGACTGTAACACCCAAGACACTAGACGATCCCGCGGCTATAACCACCCGGAAGACATGTTTATAATTCAGAATTCATTTTAGAAGTTTGACGTACCGACGGTAACTCTCGAGAATAGATCTTGACCTCGACCTTTGAACATTGTTAGCCCCAAAACTTACGACGTGGAAAATGACCTTAATGAACAGCCAGAGGGTCAAGCCTGAGGCTGGGAAGGCAGACATGAATTATAGGTCGAAGACATGTCAATCAAGAACACGTGATAAATCACGCCCATTTTGATCATGGATGGTCGACAGATAATAGTAACTTGCACCTAGGAAATAGTTAATATATCATAGCCATTTCTACCAAGGAATAGACGATACGACAGACATTTTAATCAAGGAATAGTCAGTATGGCCATTAATATTTAGTATTAGTCTATAGCCTACTCAGTGTCTATAAATCATAGCCATATTATTCCAAAAATAGTAGAAAGATCATAATTATTTTCACCGAGTAATAGCTCGTATACGTTCACATTTTGACCTAGTAACAGTGACAGAGCACAGCCGTTGTCTTCTGTTAACAGCCAAAGGATCTAAACCATTGTACACTTCGTAACAGTCGATCAGTTACAACCCTCTTCATCCCTAGCAGTCGATAGACTCTTTATAAAGCATAACTTACACTTGAGAATTTTGTTTAAATTCAAATAGCGGACCGATCGCGGGCACCTTGGTCGTGAGAGGTCCATTGTACAAGTTTTAAAAGAGCCCAATTAACCTTGGATCAACAAATTATAAAGCCACAACACAAAAAATCCTATAAGGCTTAAAGTTTCAATTGTGCTTAATTAATTTGACGTCAATAAATAATTCTTAAAACTTGTCAGTTTTTGAGGCTTGTGTTTATGGGCAATGTTGTCACCACCGCGAGAAGACAAACTGAGTGATATTAATTTCCTGTCTATTGACACAGATCCCGTCTCAGATGATAGACAGTGTTGACCCTGGTTGGTGCTTGGGTCCTGGTGCTTGGGTCCTGGTGCTTGGGTCCCGGTGCTTGGGTCCCCAAACTATGTAATATGTCCTGTCAATCCCGCCTGGAGGCACCGTAACAGTTCACCATCCGGGTCCGGTGTAACTCAGTGTGTCGCAGGTAGGGTGGGAGAGGCTCATGCTCCTGGGTTCTGCCTCACTGTGGTGTGCAACTCGCTGCTATGTTAAAATAACGTCATCACCTTTGGGTCACGTGTCTATCCACTGGGCTTCTTGAGTTTTGATTGGTCGGTCATATCTGACCTTAATCCCACTAGATTGCTCACGTCGACTCCAGGCTGACGTCCTCGCTTACCGTAAATATCCAGTCTTCACACTATTGCCTCTCATGACCAAAGATCACATTCACTCCAAAAAAAATCTACCACTTACGGGATATTCATGCCCGTGCCACCTCTCGGGTGGCTTAATCTTCATCAATCAATCACTTTTCTGCTGGAATTGCTTCCGGAGTTTCACGTCACTCATCTTGTATCTCACCAGCTGAGCTCCTCGTCTCGTCCGCCATATTGAAAACTCACCTGATGCTTCTATTACACTAAAGAACTATGTCAATTATTAGTAGAGAATTTACGAAATCAAAATGTAGCCAGTGAGTAAGAGAAGTAATTTGGTGAACCTGCATGAAGATGACACTGTTTGGCCTCCTCGACGGTACTATACTGAGATAGGGAGTACCTGACAGACAGGAAGCAGAGAGTTATAGTGAGATGAAATATCTCCTACGTGTCCTGATGCACATGTATGACCAACTACAGATGGTGGACCTGACGAGGAGGGTGATGACACAAGGTGTCACCACCAGGCGATGAGTCGCAATAACGTGGCTGAAGAATGTTGACCAGACCACACACTAGAAGGTGAAGGGACGACGACGTTTCGGTCCGTCCTGGACCATTCTCACAATCGACTTGAGAATGGTCCAGGACGGACCGAAACGTCGTCGTCCCTTCACCTTCTAGTGTGGCGACGGGCGGGACGAAGTGTGGAGACGGCTGCTGGTCCACACGAGAACCTCCGTCCTCACACTAACTCCATCCACGAACAAGACTCCACACTTCCACTCCCATCCCACTCCAACCCACTCCCTCCCGCACCCATCCCACCCAGACCTATCCCAGCGTCACCACAGTTTGCAGTTCAACATCTGACCTCGTTATGAACGGCTGTATCCCACTTCTCTAAATGAAACAGTTTTATTTTATTTCTGCTGTAATCCACTTCTCTGTTTCACTCAGTTGCACTTGCAACAGAATAGCCAGCATAACTAAGTACGACTATCACCAGGGTGTTGAACCTGTTCCTCATACTCGAGCCTGTCCCTCATACTCGAGCCTGTCCCTAATATTCGAGCCTGTCCCTCATACTCGAGCCTGTCCCTCATACTCGAGCCTGTTCCTCATACTCGAGCCTGTCCCTCATACTCGAGCCTGTCCCTCATACTCGAGCCTGTCCCTCATACTCGAGCCTGTCCCTCATACTCGAGCCTGTCCCTCATACTCGAGCCTGTCATACTCATGCGTGTGCCTCACACCAGTCACATACAAGAGCTGTAATTACCCATGAACGACTGTGACGGACACCGCTGAGGAAAATGGCTCACTTACACAAGGGGGAACAGAACAATCAAACGAGGCAATTATCCGTAAGGAGCGAACGCCTATTACTGCCATGTCAGCTATCACAACTGCCAAGTGCAAACTTGATCTTGTCCATCAGCACTGATGGCGCTGCAACACTGCGGTGCTGCAGCTCTGGGGCTCCGGCTGCACCGTGCCAGTACTGCTTAAACCACTGCCAATATTCCAGAAGCGAGCTGGGCACGGGTGGGCGGCGGTGACTATTGTTGCAAGAATCTGTCTTGTTGCAACGGACGCGCGCGTTTATTGATGTTTACACGCAGAGAAAGGTGCACTGGTTGAGAGGAGCACTGCTGAAGGCTGTTGCTACCACCGGGTTCATTGTTGCTAAGGGGGAGTGATGGGTTGAGAGTGAGTGAGAGTGAGTGAGAGGGGGGCGGGAGGTAGAGGAGAGAGAGAGAGAGAGAGAAGGGTTCAGAGAGAAAGGGCTCCTAGTCTTGTAGTTACTCCACAAATCTCTATATTGGCTTCTTGTTACCAAGAAATTAAATAACGTTGTGTGTAAACTTGGGGTCTGTGTTTCACCATGAGGGTGAGGCTGTCCACCACGAGACGCTGCTTGCTGGAGGCTGTGTTGTGTGTCGACCCTGGAGGCTGTGTTGTGTGTCGACCCTGGAGGCTGTGTTGTGTGTCGCCCCTGGAGGCTGTGTTGTGTGACGCCCCTGGGGGCTGTGTTGTGTGTCGCCCCTGGGGGCTGTGTTGTGTGTCGCCCCTGGGGGCTGTATTGTGTGTCGCCCCTGGGGGCTGTGTTGTGTGTCGCCCCTGGAGGCTGTGTTGTGTGCCGCCCCTGGGGGCTGTGTTGTGTGTCGCCCCTGGAGGCTGTGTTGTGTGCCGCCCCTGGGGGCTGTGTTGTGTGCCGCCCCTGGGGGCTGTGTTGTGTGCCGCCCCTGGGGGCTGTGTTGTGTGTCGCCCCTGGAGGCTGTGTTGTGTGCCGCCCCTGGGGGCTGTGTTGTGTGCCGCCCCTGGGGGCTGTGTTGTGTGCCGCCCCTGGAGGCTGTGTTGCAAGGGTACAAGGGTGCAAGGCACTTGTACCGAGTCCTCATCAGATATGAGTCCTTTAGCACAGTGGTCTACGTCCCCGCCTCACAACCCAGGGACCAGTCCTTCCACAGGACGGAAACGTTTGGATGCGTTTCCTCTCACATGATGACTCTGTCCACCCAGCAGTAAAATAGATACCAGGGCCTTACCCAACGGTTTTTGCCTCCATCCTGGTGAAGGTTAGTGATTGGTCTAGGGCCACCTCTATATGTACAGGCTTCCTGTCCCCACCACGGTAAGTATTTACTACTTCTCTGACAGCCTGCTTGGACGTCATGCAGCTGACAGCCTGCCTGGACGTCATGCAGCTGACAGCCTGCTTGGACGTCATGCAGCTGACAGCCTGCCTGGACGTCATGCAGCTGACAGCCTGCCTGGACGTCATGCAGCTGACAGCCTGCCTGGACGTCATGCAGCTGACAGCCTGCCTGGACGTCATGCAGCTGACAGCCTGCCTGGACGTCAGCAGCTGACAGCCTGCCTGGACGTCATGCAGCTGACAGCCTGCCTGGACGGCATGCAGCTGACAGCCTGCCTGGACGTCATGCAGCTGACAGCCTGCCTGGACGTCATGCAGCTGACAGCCTGCCTGGACGTCATGCAGCTGACAGCCTGCCTGGACGTCATGCAGCTGACAGCCTGCCTGGACGGCATGCAGCTGACAGCCTGCCTGGACGTCATGCAGCTGACAGCCTGCCTGGACGGCATGCAGCTGACAGCCTGCCTGGACGTCATGCAGCTGACAGCCTGCCTGGACGGCATGCAGCTGACAGCCTGCCTGGACGTCATGCAGCTGACAGCCTGCCTGGACGTCATGCAGCTGACAGCCTGCCTGGACGTCATGCAGCTGACAGTCTGCCTGGACGTCATGCAGCTGACAGCCTGCCTGGACGGCATGCAGCTGACAGCCTGCCTGGACGTCATGCAGCTGACAGCCTGCCTGGACGTCATACAGCTGGGTACACACGTTGACGTCAAAAGCTAGGATGTGCATTTATATGGAAAATTAAATTTTATTGACCGTGGACTAAAAATCCGCGGGGCCAATCATAACTTAGTTTGGGTTCCTTTTTGCACGCATTGATTGGTACTGAAACGATTTCATTGAGAATCTTTAAATTTTGAGATAAAATCACCACATGGGGAGGGAGGCTTGCGAGAGCTCTAAGCTGACCTGCAAGAGAGCTGACTTGCTCTAGGGGGCTCTAAGATGGTGGAGCAGAGGTAGGGAGGCGGACAACGTAATGGTAAGATGATAGATAACTAAGAATAATGGTAAGATAACTGACAAACTACACCGACAACTGTGAAAATATATTTGGTAAGGGTCAGAGAGGACCATCTTGGCCTGGTGATAGAGCCATCTTCACCTTCCGGTAATAACACCATCTTCATCTTTTGTTGATAGGACCATCTTGGTCTTCTTGTGACAGGACCATCTTGGGTCGTATGGTCCTGTGTCAGAGATCTCATGTGAGGTGGTGAGTCTCGCCTCACAAGAGTACACTGTGAGGTGGTGAGTCTCGCCTCACAAGAGTACACTGTGAGGTGGTGAGTCTGGCCTCACAAGAGTACACTGTGAGATGGTGAGTCTGGCCTCACAAGAGTACACTGTGAGGTGGTGAGTCTCGCCTCACAAGAGTGCACTGTGAGGTGGTGAGTCTCGCCTCACAAGAGTACACTGTGAGGTGGTGAGTCTCGCCTCACAAGAGTACACTGTGAGGTGGTGAGTCTCGCCTCACAAGAGTGCACTGTGAGGTGGGAGGGGGCAGGTGGCCAGCTGGTATCCTCACACGACCTGTGGTATTCTCACAAGTAAATGTTAAAGGAGTTGAGTAACTAGCGTGTTGTACGGGCTGGCACACCAAGTGTTAGTACAGTCGCCTCACAACCCACTGGACCAGAGTTCGACTTGCGGGTAGGAGGAAACGTTTGGTAACTTGTCCTTACTCCTGATGGCTCTGTTTACCAGCACTAAACAGGCTGTTGTCTGAAGGTCAGTCTCTGGCCTCAGGGGACCTGGTTAAGCCACCAGTGTTCCTGACCGCCGTCAATAAGACACCGTCTGTCCCACACGTTTTCCTGTATGTAGAGCTCATCGACGTCCCTTAGCATGTTAAGGTGATCTGTGTGTTCTAAACGCCGACAATGGCTTCGTTGGTCACACCTGTTGACGTGTTGGCGGCTTCTGGGGCCCAGGGCAAAATGTACAGGGGGGCATTATCAGGAAAAAGCGCCAAGCCATTACGACTCTATATATATATATATATATATATATATATATATATATATATATATATATATATATATATATATATATATATATATATATAGCACTTGGAAGGGATCAGGATACGGATCTGGGATGAGACGGTGATGGAATGGTGCGCAACCACTTGGACGGTCGGGGATTGAACGCCGACCTGCATGAAGTGAGACCGTCGCTCTACCGTCCATCCCAAGTAGTTGGTTCAAAAGGTATACATTGTGTGGCCAGCCGGTACAAGACCTGTGGTCGCTTTGACCACCTGGCGTCGTCCTCCCAGACGGTGATGGGTGCTAATGTTGGACCACCTGGCGTCGTCCTCCCAGACGGTGATGGCTGCTAATGCTGGACCACCTGGCGTCGTCCTCCCAGACGGTGATGGTTGCTAATGCTGAACCACCTGGCGTCGTCCTCCCAGACGGTGGTGGCTGCTAATGCTGGACCACCTGGCGTCGTCCTCCCAGACGGTGGTGGCTGCTAATGCTGGACCACCTGGCGTCGTCCTCCCAGACGGTGATGGTTGCTAATGCTGGACCACCTGGCGTCGTCCTCCCAGACGGTGATGGTTGCTAATGCTGGACCACCTGGCGTCGTCCTCCCAGACGGTGATGGTTGCTAATGCTGGACCACCTGGCGTCGTCCTCCCAGACGGTGATGGTTGCTAATGCTGGACCACCTGGCGTCGTCCTCCCAGACGGTGGTGGCTGCTAATGCTGGACCACCTGGCGTCGTCCTCCCAGACGGTGATGGTTGCTAATGCTGGACCACCTGGCGTCGTCCTCCCAGACGGTGATGGTTGCTAATGCTGGACCACCTGGCGTCGTCCTCCCAGACGGTGATGGTTGCTAATGCTGGACCACCTGGCGTCGTCCTCCCAGACGGTGGTGGCTGCTAATGCTGGACCACCTGGCGTCGTCCTCCCAGACGGTGGTGGCTGCTAATGCTGGACCACCTGGCGTCGTCCTCCCAGACGGTGGTGGCTGCTAATGCTGGACCACCTGGCGTCGTCCTCCCAGACGGTGATGGTTGCTAATGTTGGACCACCTGGCGTCGTCCTCCCAGACGGTGATGACTGGTAATGTTGGACCACCTGGCGTCGTCCTCCCAGACGGTGATGACTGGTAATGTTGGACCACCTGGCGTCGTCCTACCAGACGGTGATGGTTGCTAATGTTGGACCACCTGGCGTCGTCCTCCCAGACGGTGATGACTGGTAATGTTGGACCACCTGGCGTCGTCCTCCCAGACGGTGATGACTGGTAATGTTGGACCACCTGGCGTCGTCCTCCCAGACGGTGATGGTTGCTAATGCTGGACCACCTGGCGTCGTCCTCCCAGACGGTGGTGGCTGCTAATGCTGGACCACCTGGCGTCGTCCTCCCAGACGGCGGTGACTGGTAATGTTGGACCATTAGTGTAATGAACGGAGCCAGTCTCTCCCCCCCCCCCCCCCCCCCCCCCGGCGAAGCGTAAGGCATGATTACCTAAATGTCACTCTCACTTTATGCCTAAAAGATAACTTTTTGTTTAGGTTATTGTAGATGTGTTTAGTCCAGCCAGCAGCGTTGAAATGATTAGTGTAACTTGTTAGCAGTTTGGTTATTCTGATAATGTCAACATGCTGCTGTGTTATTGTGACTCTTGAGTAATTAATGTGTTGGACTTCTTATCTAAACTTTCCCAGTTATAAATGTAGTAACATTTATGATTACAGTTTTTGGCCGTGGCCGGGGATCCCAACGTCAAGAAAAGGTCGTACTAAAGTACCCTTATCCCAACGTACCAGAGGACCCAAAACAGAAAACGGAACAGTACGTCAATTTCGCGAGCCGCTTCCATATTCTAGTACAACGATTTTTGGCCTTAGGGAGAGTATCCGTCACACTGTGACGTTCTAGTAAGAGTACTGGTTAGTGGCATGACCCGAGGGTTGACGGGCTGTCAGCCCTTGTACCAACCTGTCCTCCTAACAAAGAAAAGAACGTCGCTTTTCGCGCGTAGGCGTTACATAAGGCCAAAAATTGTCGTACTAGAAAATGGAAGCTGCTGGCGAAAGTGACCTACTGTCCCGTTTTTCTGTTTTGGGTCCCCTGGTAGGTTAGGAGAGACGTCTGGCTACTAACCCAGCGACTACTACAGATACCCATATCTTATAGTATCTCTTACTGGCTTTGTCACAGTTGCAAGTGTGCTTGTAGTGGCTGGGGGCGTAAGGAGGGCCAGGCCGTGTTAACCCATAAGTGTGTGTGTGCCCGCAGGGTCATCCTACCATCCTGTGAGCGTCATCATGCTCCTCCTGCCCTCCCTGCCATCCTGCGTCAACCCCTGGATCTACCTCTGCTTCTCACAGAGCCTTCTCAACCAGATATGTGTAGGTACTTTATCTTGTATACCTGACTGTGGCATGTAAGGTACCTCGTCTTGTATACCTGACTGTGGCATGTTAGGTACCTCGTCTTGTATACCTGACTGTGGCATGTTAGGTACCTCGTCTTGTATACCTGACTGTGGCATGTTAGATACCTCGTCTTGTATACCTGACTGTGGCATGTTAGGTACCTCGTCTTGTATACCTGACTGTGACATGTTAGGTACTTCGTCTTGTATACCTGACTGTGGCATGTTAGGTACCTCGTCTTGTATACCTGACTGTGGCATGTAAGGTACCTCGTCTTGTATACCTGACTGTGGCATGTTAGGTACCTCGTCTTGTATACCTGACTGTGGCATGTTAGGTACCTCGTCTTGTATACCTGACTGTGGCATGTAAGGTACCTCGTCTTGTATACCTGACTGTGGCATGTTAGGTACCTCGTCTTGTATACCTGACTGTGGCATGTTAGGTACCTCGTCTTGTATACCTGACTGTGGCATGTTAGGTACCTCGTCTTGTATACCTGACTGTGGCATGTTAGGTACCTCGTCTTGTATACCTGACTGTGGCATGTAAGGTACCTCGTCTTGTATACCTGACTGTGGCATGTTAGGTACCTCGTCTTGTATACCTGACTGTGGCATGTTAGATACCTCGTCTTGTATACCTGACTGTGACATGTTAGGTACCTCGTCTTGTATACCTGACTGTGGCATGTAAGGTACCTCGTCTTGTATACCTGACTGTGGCATGTTAGGTACCTCGTCTTGTATACCTGACTGTGGCATGTTAGGTACCTCGTCTTGTATACCTGACTGTGGCATGTTAGGTACCTCGTCTTGTATACCTGACTGTGGCATGTAAGGTACCTCGTCTTGTATACCTGACTGTGGCATGTTAGGTACCTCGTCTTGTATACCTGACTGTGGCATGTTAGATACCTCGTCTTGTATACCTGACTGTGACATGTTAGGTACCTCGTCTTGTATACCTGACTGTGGCATGTAAGGTACCTCGTCTTGTATACCTGACTGTGGCATGTTAGGTACCTCGTCTTGTATACCTGACTGTGGCATGTTAGGTACCTCGTCTTGTATACCTGACTGTGGCATGTTAGGTACCTCGTCTTGTATACCTGACTGTGGCATGTAAGGTACCTCGTCTTGTATACCTGACTGTGGCATGTTAGGTACCTCGTCTTGTATACCTGACTGTGGCATGTTAGATACCTCGTCTTGTATACCTGACTGTGACATGTTAGGTACCTCGTCTTGTATACCTGACTGTGGCATGTAAGGTACCTCGTCTTGTATACCTGACTGTGGCATGTTAGGTACCTCGTCTTGTATACCTGACTGTGGCATGTTAGGTACCTCGTCTTGTATACCTGACTGTGGCATGTAAGGTACCTCGTCTTGTATACCTGACTGTGGCATGTTAGGTACCTCGTCTTGTATACCTGACTGTGGCATGTTAGGTACCTCGTCTTGTATACCTGACTGTGGCATGTTAGGTACCTCGTCTTGTATACCTGACTGTGGCATGTTAGGTACCTCGTCTTGTATACCTGACTGTGGCATGTAAGGTACCTCGTCTTGTATTCCTGACTGTGGCATGTTAGGTACCTCGTCTTGTATACCTGACTGTGGCATGTTAGGTACCTCGTCTTGTATACCTGACTGTGGCATGTAAGGTACCTCGTCTTGTATACCTGACTGTGGCATGTTAGGTACCTCGTCTTGTATACCTGACTGTGGCATGTTAGGTACCTCGTCTTGTATACCTGACTGTGGCATGTTAGATACCTCGTCTTGTATACCTGACTGTGGCATGTAAGGTACCTCGTCTTGTATACCTGACTGTGGCATGTTAGGTACCTCGTCTTGTATACCTGACTGTGGCATGTTAGGTACCTCGTCTTGTATACCTGACTGTGGCATGTTAGGTACCTCGTCTTGTATACCTGACTGTGGCATGTAAGGTACCTCGTCTTGTATACCTGACTGTGGCATGTAAGGTACCTCGTCTTGTATACCTGACTGTGACATGTTAGATACCTCGTCTTGTATACCTGACTGTGGCATGTAAGGTACCTCGTCTTGTATACCTGACTGTGGCATGTTAGGTACCTCGTCTTGTATACCTGACTGTGGCATGTTAGGTACCTCGTCTTGTATACCTGACTGTGGCATGTTAGGTACCTCGTCTTGTATACCTGACTGTGGCATGTAAGGTACCTCGTCTTACACTATACTATGCTGTAGTAGGCTGTGATGTACTGTGTTTTGCTAGACCATACTGTGCTGTACTGTGTTGTACTGAACTGTGCTATGCTGTACTGGGCTGTGGTGTATTATGTTGTAGTGGGCAATACTGTGCAGTATTGGGATGTGCTGTATTAACGTGTACTGTGCCATGTATACTGAGCTGTGTTGAGCTATGATATAGTGTGATATCTTGAGCCACGGTTACAAATTTTGGTTTAGTTCATCTCACTGTATTGACACGTGTGGGTATTGGACCTGGGGATAGTATTGGTGTGGTTCGTGTCACACTGCACTGTGTACTGTGGCTCTCAGGCCTCGCAGACACACACACACACACACACACACACACACACACACACACACACACACACACACAAACACACACACACAAGGTGGTGGAGGCCAAGACCGTCAGTAGTTTCAAAGCGTTATATGACAAAGAGTGCTGGGAAGACGGGACACCACGAGCGTAGCTCTCGTCCTGTAACTACACTTAGGTAAACACACACACACACACACACACACACACACACACACACACACACACACACACACACACACACACACACACACACACACACACACACACACACCATCAAAGTAAGACTAATAAATATTATTTGTACAAGCAAGCTGACCCGGTTACTTCCACAGGGATGTGTTGCCAGAGGGTTAGGGCGAGCCAAGGAAACCAACAGTATCGGGGACCAGGAGCCGGAGGACAACACCCGCAAGGACCACCACAAGTACAAGGCCAGCGTCACCTACAACAGGCAGGGCTTCTACGCCTACCACTACCCGTCTACACTCTCTGACAACATTCATAAGACCAAACCAAAGGAACATATGGAACTGGCCATCCTCGGCGCCAGCTTATGAAGGACTGGCCTAGTTGTGCTTGCGGGGGGGGGGGTGAGCTCTGCGGTCCCGCCTGTGTGTGTGTGTGTGTGTGTGTGTGTGTGTGTGTGTGTGTGTGTGTGTGTGTGTGTGTGTGTGTGTGTGTGTGTGTGTGTGTGTGTACTCACCTAGTTGTACTCACCTAGTTGTGTTTGCGGGGGTAGAGCTCTGGCTCTTTGGTCCCGCCTCTCAACCGTCAATCAACAGGTGTACAGATTCCTGAGCCTATTGGGCTCTATCCAACCCGTTCTCGCAAATTTAATAAGTCAATATTGACTTATTAAATATGTGCATAGGTGACATACTTAACATAATAGATACCCTTAAAAAGATTCATAGAAAACACCGACCTTACCTAACCTTGTTAGTATCTTAAGATAAGCATCTTATTGCTTCGTAATTACAATTATTACCTAACCTATAATAGGTATAGGTTAAGTAATAATTGTAATTACGAAGCAATAAGATGCTTATCTTAAGATACTAACAAGGTTAGGTAAGGTCGGTGTTTTCTATGAATCTTTTTAAGGGTATCTATTATGTTTAGTATATCACCTATGCACGTAGTTAATAAGTCAATATTGACTTTACGAATTTGCGAGAACGGGTTGCTCTATCATATCTACACTTGAAACTGTGTATGGAGTCAGCCTCCACCACATCACTTCCTAATGCATTCCATTTGTCAACCACTCTGACACTAAAAAAGTTCTTTCTTGTGGCTCATTTGGGCACTCAGTTTCCACCTGTGTCCCCTAGTGCGTGTGCCCCTTGTGTTAAATAGCCTGTCTTTATCTACCCTATCAATTCCCTTAGTGTGTGTGTGTGTGTATTCAGCTAGTTGTGCTTGCGGGGGTTGAGCTCTGCTCTTTCGGAGCAGAGTTCCGAAAGCCAGAGTGCACCTCCACCTTAAGGGCCAGGGTGTACCTCCACCTTAAGGGTCAGGCCGTACCTGCACCTTAAGGGCCAGGGTGTACCTGCACCTTAAGGGTCAGGGTGTATCTGCACCTTAAGGGCCATGGTGTACCTGCACCTTAAGGGCCAGGGTGTATCTGCACCTTAAGGGCCAGGGTGTACCTGCACCTTAAGGGCCAGGGTGTACCTGCACCTTAAGGGCCCGGGTGTACCTGCACCTTAAGGGCCCGGGTGTACCTGCACCTTAAGGGCCAGGGTGTACCTGCACCTTAAGGGCCAGGGTGTACCTGCACCTTAAGGGCCCGGGTGTACCTGCACCTTAAGGGCCAGGGTGTACCTGCACCTTAAGGGCCAGGGTGTACCTGCACCTTAAGGGCCAGGGTGTACCTGCACCTTAAGGGCCCGGGTGTACCTGCACCTTAAGGGCCAGTGTGTACCTGCACCTTAAGGGCCACGTTGTACCTGCACCTTAAGGGCCAGGGAACAAATATCTATGAACACCTAAATGTATGTTACGTGTATATTGTAGATGCCAAAGATGTACTCTGTGCACTCTGCGGTTACTTTACATGAATACTGTACAACAGAGCTTCCTTGGAAGCTTTCACTCTGCGGCTTATACGGAGAGTTTCCATACTAAGTCACCACTCTTTCCTTCACTCTTGTGGAAGCTTGCGATGATTGTCTTGAGTGACACGGTCAGAGAAGTGAAAGACTTGTGTATGTAACTTGTGTTCACCAACTACTTGTCCGACACCTGTTGTTTCAGTTGTTATGTGGAGTGAAATGACTGGGTTGTGTTGAGGAAGATTGGGCGCGTTGTACGAGCAGGACTAATACAGAATGATTGGGTTGTACAGAGCGAGGAGACCCACCACACTCACCACTCATATGGTGTGAATGTTAGAGCTCTTTGGTAATGGAGACGAGGAGTCACAATAACGTGGCTGAAGTATGTTGACCAGACCACACACTAGAAAGTGAAGGGACGACGACGTTTCGGTCCGTCCTGGACCATTCTCAAGTCGATTGTTTGGTAATGTGGTATAGTACTGAGCAATACTGGCCCCGTACACGACGTGCATTGCTCGATAAGATCCCCACCAGACCACCAGTAACCAGAATGTTATTTCTCAGGTACTACTCTATATTGTACAGGAATTATGTTGCCAATCCCTTCACGCTGACGCCTCACATGTCGCGGCCTCTCGTGGATATCAAAAATCTCTTGTTTTCTCAGTTCGTTAGATATAATGATTAAATATTTCATTGTTGTCATGATAATCTAGATATAATCCATCCTCCTGTTTATAGATGGTACCTATTGTGACGAGCGTCAATAGTTACAATTCGTACGTATCTAGCCTTCAGATAGAGGTATACTGACTAGTAAGGAATTCATTAAACATAAAAAAAGAACTTAAAATATTCGTAGGCTTAGTATAGCACACATATGTACTATATTAGGCCTCACATATCGTGTATAAGGCCTAGGAAGGTTAGGTTAAGTTAGTTAATTTGTCTTTGCAACACAAGTAAAAAATAGTTTTCCGGATTGTCCAACACAATAGTGCCGATTTCTACTTTCTAATTTCATTGTAGGTGGGTATATATACTCCGGTCCTCAAGGTGACTT
>NC_091163.1:7174160-7191660 GCF_040958095.1 Procambarus clarkii
GGCACACCTGTGTTCAGGTTAGTTCAGTATGCAGCCGCACAGTAAGGGTTGCTATTTAGCTGTTTGTTATCGTGCCACTGGATGGACATTAACGTAATGTAAACTCATGACCACCACCACTTTGTTTACATTGACCAGCTGCTGCCGCACCCCCCCCCCCCCCCCGGCACCCGCCTCTCCCGCCAAAAAACGATTCTGTTCTCTGACTTATTAACTTAGGGAAGTAGACTTTAGTTTTGTTGATAATTATATTATATCCAGTTATAGAGAATACTTTTTTATTAAGTTTAATCCCTAGACCTTCAGTTTAAAGATGTTTGTGAGGCTTAAATGAATGGTTTTTTAATTCGCGGATTTCCCGTTCTCTATAAAAAAAATTATAACCAATGTTAGTATGTTAATATTTAACTAGTATAGCCGTGTTAGCTGCTTATATTGGGTGTTAGTAATCTAGTGTTGGAATTTCTGACAGTAGATGCCTCGCCGTGAGGGAGGGGAGACGAGTGAGAGGAGAGGTTTTCAGGCGGGATCCAAGAGTCAATGCTCGATCCTGCAGACACAACTAGGTGAGTACAGGCTACAGTGAACCTCCTCACAGCCTCGCCATGTAAACTGTTGTCTCTTAAATATTAAAAATAATATTATAATTTGAAAAAAACATGAAGCGCTCCGGGCCGTTATTTAAGATAGACTTCCACCAAATCCTGGAGTTAGAAAACGAATATTTGGTCATGCGACTTGCATGCTTATCAAGATATCGACAATACTTTGTAACCAATTGAGCATTAAGTATGAACACGGTGGGCGCTCTGTGGCATATGTGGGCACTCAGTGAAGACACTGTGCAACAAACTCCATTAGGTACCTTTGAGATCACAAATACATTCATTGTTAAAGTGGCCATTAAACAGAACTCTGCAAGCTGCTCCGACGCCGTTGCAAGCCAACTTTAAGATGCTCTCTCCTTAGAGCTGTCAACAGACTAACCCTCATCTTCAACACATCTTTGTACAGATCAAAGTGGAGACCAACGCGTTACCCTGAGATCCTCAGTGATCACACAGTAGGTCAGCAGTGACCACACAGTAGGCCAGCAGTGACCACACAGCAGGCCAGCAGTGACCACACAGTAGGCCAGCAGTGACCACACAGTAGGCCAGCAGTGACCACACAGTAGGCCAGCAGTGACCACACAGTAGGCCAGCAGTGACCTCACAGTAGGCCAGCAGTGACCACACAGTAGGCCAGCAGTGACCACACAGTAGGCCAGCAGTGACCACACAGTAGGCCAGCAGTGACCACACAGTAGGCCAGCAGTGACCACACAGTAGGCCAGCAGTGACCACACAGTAGGCCACCAGTGACCACACAGTAGGCCAGCAGTGACCACACAGTAGACCATCAGTGACCACACAAACGGGTCTGTGTGTGTGTGTCTGTGTGCTAATATTATATCCGCTGGTATGCCTGCTAGCAAATAGTTTGACAACAGATGGAGAGTGTGATGCCATCAAGCAGGTGCCTCAGACTGCTGGCCAGCAGTAAGTGTAGAGTCATCAGTACAAACGTTGCCATGGAAACAACAGTTCTCCATTACACTCCAGCTGCAAATGCATATTTTTCAATCCTCCGAAAGCAGAAGAGAAAAATGAAGAGCAAGTCTGGTTCCTATGTATTGTTGCTCTGCCGTAAAAATGTCTGTGTCTCCTTCTCATTACGAGAGAGGGAAGAGACCTGCCGCGTGCCTCAGATTCTGTACATAAATAACTTTACAGTGATGAAGAATTTGGGATGCGTTTTCACAGTTCTAATATATATATATATATATATATATATATATATATATATATATATATATATATATATATATATATATATATATATATATATATATATATATATATATATATATATATATATATACGAAAATGGAACGAAAGTTCTGAACGTGTTCGTATTTCAAGACATTATTAAGGAAATACAGGATAATGTATCCTGTATTTCCTTTACTGAACCTAGAATTGCAATATGCCACATAAATTACTACAAATGTTTGGGCAATTTCCTGTTCTTCAAGAAATCACTTACTATATATATACATGTATATATACACAGTTTATGAATACATGTAAACCATATGAACTGTGAGCGTAGCAGAGGGTGCGTGGGCGGACTGGTGACTGTGCTGGCGAGGATTTCAGAATGTTCCACAGTTCAGATTATTGTGTCATCACAGAGCGGGAAATCAGTAATAATAGTAAGAATCCGTCTTGCCTACAAATACCCATGGAGACTCGGGATGGAAACAACAGCTGAGCAGCGGAGTTGCAGAATTTGTGGTGAGTGACGGACACCGCCTTGACCACTACCTGAGACAATGTAAACATTTAAGAGACATTAGAAATGTGTGTGTGCCAAATTGACCAACTGCAGCAATTGGTGTAAAATATGTAAAAACATATTTTACATCTGACTCACAGCTGATTATTTTGGAAGTGGTTCGCTGTTGTGATGGTTGGCGGGCACCTCTGTAATGCACCAACCACGTTCTCTAACTACAAATGATTGCCAAAAGATCTAAGTACTTAACCTTAAGTCACCATAGGTCTAATTATACGCAAAATTATTATGTATAGTATTATTTAATTTATATTTAAGAAAATACCATTTTTTATTACACTGTACAAACAAATAAGGGCCACAGCCTGGACGAGCAGAGTCTGATGATCGGTTGTGAACAGCTATGGGCAGTGGTTCGACTCCTTGGTACTTTAAATCACCTAATGACGACCTGAATTGTATTGAGTATTGTTCTCTCTCTCTCTCTCGAGGCCTCACTCCTCTCATCTTTGGTGCGGACCAAAACTTTACTCATGTTTGGCAGGAACTTCAGAACCCCTGATCACTGTGCCAGCGCTACTACAGAGCCGGAAGCTCTGTAGTAACGTGTTGGGTTTCAAAATAATTAACATGGCTATACAGGTGTAGCCATAGCGACCTACCCAGGCTTTGCGCCCTGGAGAGGGGGAGGACCTGCTGCATGGGTAACAGCTTCTCCTCCATATTGACCTACCCTGGCACTGCGCCCTGGAGAGGACACTTCAGCCTCGACATCCCGAGTGCAACTCCATAGTCTTCCGTGACTGCAGGATGCCTCCTCCTACTACTACTACTACTACTTCTACTACTACTACTTCTACTACTACTACTATTACTATTACTACTACTACTACTACTATTACTACTACTACTACTACAGGGTCTCCACGACACACTGCCCTAAGTGTTCGTGAATGAAGAACACCTAATACAAAACTTAGAAAATTAATAGGTATAACCTCATGGGGAGAAGTGAGTCTTATGTTCACCCACACTAAATACTTCATTAAATATGTTAACGAATACGACTTTTGGAGAGGACAGCATCTTGGATGAGCCTGACATGAGGAGGGTTGTCAAGAATATAGTCACCCGCCACATATGTTCACCATCCGGCACGTAAGTCACCATCCGGCATGTAGGTCACCATCCGGCATGTAGGTCACCATCCGGCACGTATGTAAGTGCAGGTCGGCGGGGACCTCGAGACTAAACGCTCCTGCAGGCTGTATATGACCGGTGATCCACCAAACCTTCACTAGCTTGGTAGGTGAAGAACAGGTCGCCTGGTCATGAAGAACCACGAAGAACAGGGGGGCCAGACCACGAAGAAGGTATCAGCAAGTGAGGCAGGGGCGGAGGTAGTCAGCGGGGGCGCCTGCCACCAGTCCTCGGCCCTGCTGACGGATGTAGAGGCAGGTGACATGTGTCTTGTGGAGGAGGGAGCGTCTGCTGGAGAGGAAGGCGTTCACCTCGGACACTTGGTACCAGTGTCGTGGGCCCGGCTGCACCACCGCCAGCCGCACTCTGGGGACACAAGCAACTCCTTAGCTCTAGTTCTCGTGAAATTCTTTGGGGGGACTTGCTGCCTGGGTAACAGCTTCTTCCCCGAATCAACCTACCCTGGCTTTGCGCCCTGGTGAGGCCACTCCAGACCGACAACCAGAGCGCAACTCCATAGTCTCCTGAGACTGATGGATGCCTACTACTACATTTAAAAAAGGTAATGCAGTTTCTTTTATTATTAACTAGCTGTGTACCCAACGGTACCTGGGGTGACCTCTAAAGGGAGCTCCATTTAAGAGTTGCGTTCCGGGTTGATCCGGTAATCTACAGGTGGCACCAGGGGCCGCCACCGACCCGTTCATGTAGTATATATAATCTACGCCAAGGAGGCGTAAATCCAAGAAACTGGAAAGACTCTGGTGTAAGATAAGTGGGTGGCAATTTCGTTGGGGTTGCCATGGGAGCCGATTGCCTTTTAATGAGAGCAATTGGGCCAACCATGATCCGCCCACGTTGGTCACTTACCCTACAGTAGTCACCATGCAAAGTTGGGTGAGGCTAGCCCCAAGCGTCTGGCCTCTAACTTTAGAGAGACAGACGGTCTCTTTAATATATATATAGAGAGATGTACATTTATGGATACGTAAATCATATCTAACGCTACTGACTATTCAGACAGCCGTACATAACACCACTCTCAGATACGTTAACTGCCCAACACAGTATACAGAACATTGGACTGTAAGGTGACGTATTTTGCATTGACCTGGTTAAGTGGGAATGATTTCTGTCTATGGAACACGGTGCATTATTAAGGTGAGGGAACCTGTGTCAGTGATGACCTGCAGTGTAACCTATCACTGTACTCTCAGTATGTGTGCACTCACCTATATGTGCTTGTTGCAGGGGAGTGGCGTAGTGCCTGGGTCGTATCTTTCACTCGTCTATTACAATCACCCCCGACCCTCATGTCATACACCACCTCTTGGTGCTCTGTACAGCGTTACCCTCAACTCCTTCCCCTTATTACTTGCTCTGCTCTTACAGTGAAGTGTTTGATTACATTGCTGCGACTCGTGTGATCTTCCAGTTCCCACCCGTACCCTCTCACTGTGCTCATGTTCATGTTCAACACTTCTCTTCTCTCCACTTTGTCCATGCCTAAAGAACTCCCTTTGTTCAAGGGAGTTCAACTTCCCTCATCAACTCATCAAGGCGCAACTTATCATTCTCTCTCTCATTCTCTCTCTCTCTCTCTCTCTCTCTCTCTCTCTCTCTCTCTCTCTCTCTCTCTCTCTCTCTCTCTCTCTCTCTCTCTCTCTCTCTCCTTCCAGTGCTGAGCCACAGTCCATAGTGAACTCACTTGTCTTTAACTGCGTGGTTCAGGGTGTTGGGGTCGGACTCCACGGTGCCCACCGTCTTGTACGCGAACTGACCTGCGAGAGAATGATTGATGAAGATTAAGCCACTCAAGAGATGGCACGGGCATGAATAGCCCGTAAGTGGTAGATATTTGGAGTGAATGTGATCTGGACCTGCAAACACACACAGTTATATGTATGGATGTATGTAGTGTTGCTGATGGCTCGCCGCTGCTCCGCACTCTCGTACTGTAAATATAAAGTGTGCACTTACCAAGTTCTCCTCACACAGTCTACCTTTAGTTCTTGGGCCCGGCATTTCAGATGACATTCTTTTCATGCAAGCATTCTACACGTCTGTGTCTTGGATCTACTCTTGGAATGTGTTGTATGGCACTATCCGAGACTTCTGCCTCTTCTGGCGCGCTTTTAATGTTCTCGCGGTGAAACCGTGTTTCTTCACATCGTCTGTGCCTCTAGCCTCCATCCATGGCGGCTTATCTGTATCTCTAGCCTCCATCCATGGCGGCTTATCTGTGCCTCTAGCCCCCATCCATGGCGGCTTATCTGTGTCTCTAGCCTCCATCCATGGCGGCTCATCTGTGCCTCTAGCCCCCATCCATGGCGGCTTATCTGTGTCTCTAGCCTCCATCCATGGCGGCTTATCTGTGTCTCTAGCCTCCATCCATGCCGGCTCATCTGTGCCTCTAGCCTCCATCCATGCCAGCTCATCTGTGTCTCTAACCTCGATTCATGCCGGCTCATCTGTGTCTCTAGCCCCCATCCATGCCGGCTCATCTGTGCCTCTAGCCCCCATCCATGCCGGCTCATCTGTGCCTCTAGCCCCCATCCATGCCGGCTCATCTGTGCCTCTAGCCCCCATCCATGCCGGCTCATCTGTGTCTCTAGCCTCCATCCATGGCAGCTCATCTGTGCCTCTAGCCATCATCTATGGCGGCTCATCTGTGTCTCTAGCCTCCATCCATGGTGGCTCATCTGTGCCTCTAGCCATCATCCATGCATAAATATAAGCAGTTAGCGAGTGGAGCGAGGTGTACTCTGGAGCCAGGCATCCTGTACTATGATGAGAGAGGTGCAGATGTCTTTGTAACCATTCAAGAGATGGATATATTGGGCAAGGCTTAATGATGAGGTTTCTAGAGAGTTTGGCTTGCCTTTGATGTTGCTCTTGGTGCTAAAATAAATACAGTGTTCGTTAATTATGATATAAAAAAGCATAAAAATTGTTTCATGATTCTTACAGGATTATCATGTAGACTTATCCCTGAGGGCTAGACTACTGCTAGTATGGGTCATGTCAGTATGAGCAAGGAAACTTACCAATGATTCCGGTGGTGTTGGGCGAGAGGACGCGGTGGTTCTCCAGGTAGAAGCCCAGGAAGACCTGTCCCAGCTTGTTCCTGGTGCGGGTCACCAGCAGGTTGGCGTCCACGTCTCCCAGGAGCAGGTCCAGCTTCCTGTGGTTCCTCAGCGCCATCACCACATCTCCGTACCTGTAGTAACACACCCACACAGTTCCAGGCCGGGTCTTCTAGCTCACGGGTCAGGTGTGTGTGTGTGTGTGTGTGTGTGTGTGTGTGTGTGTGTGTGTGTGTGTGTGTGTGTGTGTGTGTGTGTGTGTTGTGTGTGTGTTGTGTATGTGTTGTGTGTGTGTTGTGTATGTGTGTGCGCGCGTGCGTGCATCCGTCCTCTTACAAATTACGTTGCTTTTCGCTCGTATGTGCACTTAGGCTAAAAATCGACGTAATTCAAAATTAAATCGGCTCACGAAAGTGACGTACTGTCCCGTTTTCTGTTTTGGGTCCTCTGGCTTAGGCTGTTAGGTGTGGAGAGGAAACTTTCAATTAACGGTTTTCATGACGTTTTGAAACCTTAGGAGAGCTTCCTGCCCTCCTAACCTATCAGGGGATCCTGAACTTGCTGTTTTGGAGGAAAAAAATCCAAAATTTAATTAGAAAATAAATTATCATTTTCAATTACGTTGACATTTGGCCGTAGGGCAAACGGGCGAAAAGCGACGTAATTTGTAAGAGAACGGGTTGATGCCTGGCAAGTAATCTGTGAAGCATCTTACCTTCTCCCAGCTGCCTTCTTCCAGCTGAAGGTCTTACTACACTCCCCTGTCAGGTCTTCTTCCTTCTGGTGGGCTGGTGCGCCGTCATTCACCGAGTCTCTCTCCTGTGACCTGGGAACCTCCGTGGTCTGGGTGCTCAATGTTGCAGCATTACGATCTTCAGACACCGGATATAACATCCTTGTGTCGTGGCTACTGTCACCTGGTCGTGGCTGTGTGTTCTCCCCAGAGTTCTGAGCAGCGCGATCTAGAAAGTAAGGGAGAAGCTTGATTCTGGATTGTGGGTGGATGAGGGTGGCAGCCTGTGGATGGTGGTGGTCGAGGTGGGAGGCGTGGGTGGAGTCTCTGGTCGGCCGCGTCAGAAGCGCTACGCCAGCCGCTGGACTTGGGTTTGCATCTTCCTGCGTGCCTGTGAGTGTCTTCAGAGCGAGCTGATGGATGTGGCTTGCGACACTTAGAGGACTCTGAGAGTGGACTGTGTATGCCTGCGTGTGGTCGTGCTTGAGAGAGTGATGTGGGTGGAGGCGGGTGCTGGCAGTGTGTGGGCGGGCAAGGTCGGGTGCACTCCAGTTCTGTGGAAGGCGAGTGAAGGATTGAGGATGAACTACATTACCGACATGTCGCCGATATCTTGCTCTTGTTATGTTGCCATGACAGTGTCTCTTGTCGTGTCTCTGTTGAGGCTTGAGTGCCCTCGTCGTGCTGGGGCTGGAGGAGCGGGCGTGTCTGCGGTGCTGAGGGCGCTCTGACCGCTTCCTTCTCCCCCCCGCCCGCCGCCTCGCAGACTTTCTCCTCCCACGAGGTTTCTTAACACGCCGACCGCTCCCACCCCGATGGTTCCTCTTCTTGAAGGGCCAGAGCGTCGTGGAGACCCGGTCCACCTGTCCGGGAAGCAGCACGTTAAACATTGTTCAATGGTCATAACATTCACTCATGATTATTTCTGTTCCTTCTTGCAACACTGATGGGGTCTGAAATTATTGTTTTGTTATATATATATATTTATGATATAGCTCGAATTATTAAATCTTAGTTGTAAATAATAGAAAAGAGATAATTTCTTGTGTTCTACACAGCCTCATTATTGTGTTTGTTCCTTTCTCTCTAAACTAAGTAGTAAATGAATAATTCCTCTTACACCATAACAACGAGGTCACTTACGCAGTATAAATAAAAATGCTCACGTTTCGGGTCAGGTGTATCATCATGGCACAACTTTTCAACAAAAAGAATCAAACCAGATGAGATAGGGCTCTGTGGTCCAATAGGATAACAGAGTTAGGTAAAGTTAAGATCGTTTAAGTACTTCTTGTGCGTGCTCGGCGCGTCTTCCCTCTCTACAGTACTGTGTAGACTACCTCGTCTGTCAGTCACCGAGAACTGGCCTCGAACCCTCCATCCCAGTCTATTTTCTCCGGGAACTTAGACTTTTTGACACCCTCCGTCAGCAGGATGCTCACCTCCTCCTCCTCCTCCTCCTCCTGCTCCACCGTCAGCAGGATGCTCACCTCCTCCTGCTCCTGCTCCACCGTCAGCAGGATGCTCACCTCCTGCTCCTGCTCCTCCTGCTGCTCCACCGTCCATGCCATCATTACCATTACATATTAAACATCTTGAAGTTCAGAGGCTGAGGAAACTAACCCTGGGGGAGGGGACTAGCCCCCGGCGGTGGGGAAGGGGGGAAGGAACTAGCACCTGGGAGAGGAATAGGAAGGAGGACGAGGTTAGCAGGAACAGTTTTTTTTTTGGGGGGGAGGGTATCCGGGAAAACTATCCTGTCATTCAGAAATGATTACATCTATGACATATATGGCGACTATGACATCCATGGCGACTATGACGACTATGGCGTCATAGTGGGTAGTCTCACGCACACGCCCCAGACAATCCTCATTGATACATCACGCAGCTCTACATTACTCTACATTACTCTAGTGTATTTGTGAGACTTTCTATGTTTATATTCAATGTGCTATGATACTTCTCTTGTTGAGAAGTGTTGAGAGTGAAGAGGGCCGTACCGTGGGGTCTCCAGCGTCGTCAAGACAGTCTACGGTGATGTGGGTGGGCGTGACGGTGAAGTTGACGGTGCCCAGGGAGATGAAGATCTTGGTGAAGTACGTGGCCCCCGCCCGCCCAACCGCCGCCGTCACCAACCCGTTCACCAGGATTCCTGCCGCCCACCGATCCAAGCAATAACAATAATAACACAATTATAACGTTCACAATTTTGCATCTATACATAGACCAGAATCAACCAATATACAAGACACAATTTCATTACACCTTCGTCATTGCCAGCATGACTGTGGCTGCCGCAGTGACTTGTCACCAACGTGTTGACATGTCCTCACATGTAATTGGATTTAGGATAAAAACCCACACACGTGAATATGTGAAATTTATGTAAGGAATTTACACCAAGTCGTTCGCACTCTCCTGAGTGCTTTGTCAAGATCTGAGTGTGTGATAAGGACGAGACTTATATCTCAACGGCTAATCATTGATAAGATTAGACGTCGAGATGTAAGTCTTTGTGAAATGGAAAATCTTTGCCTGTGAAGGACTTTGTGTAAATTCCTTACATAAATTTTCACATATACACACGTGTGGGTTTTTATCCCAAGTTATTATGCGTGTGAGAAGACATTACCATTACTAATAACTGGACTTGGTGAGGGCTCACCTGACTCTGGGTCCAGGACCAGGTTGAGGACGTTCCCCGGGGAGCCGTGCAGGTCGAAGCAGAGGGGCAGGTCGAGGCCTGGCACCTGCACCACGAAGTGCGGGTCGTTGTCGCCTGCAAGCATACGAACACCGCCGATATTGACATTGTGTTAGTAAGTTGTGTGTAATAACTACATAATAGTGTAATTGACATAACATTGACATTGTGTTAGTAAGTTGTGTGTAGTAATTTGTGAAGTGTGATTATCACAGAGCTAGTATTGGAGAGGGGGGGGGGCCTGCTGCATGGGTAACAGCTTGTCCTCCATATCAACCTACCTTGGCTTTGAGCCCTGGAGAGGCCACTCCAGAGCGCAACTCCATAGTCTCCCGAGACTGACGGATGCCTACTATTTGATTATCCGTCTGTGTTGCTTAAGGCAAGGCTGTAACACTTTGTTACATTTTCGAACCCAGGCGGCGATTGGCTGTCGGCATCGCCTGGGGATCATTCAAGCTTTCCACCTAAATGTACGCTGAGTGCGATCCCAACACGTTTAAGGAATTGATGAAATAACTGTGGCCAGTAATGACTGAGATTGTTGCTGTGTACTGGGAGCATGTTGGTCACAGGCCCGCCAGTACTTACATGCCATGCTGGGGCAGACGACGAGTCACAGTAACGGTAGCTGAAGATATGATGACCAAACACATCAGGACATGCAGAAACGACGATGTTTTGATCCGTCGTGGACCATTATCAAGTCGTGTGTAGCCACTACTATATGTATGTATGTTTGTATGTATGTATGTATGTATGTATGTATGTATGTATGTATGTATGTATGTATGTATGTATGTATGTACTGTAGCCAGTAGTAGGCATCCTGCAGTCTCGCAAGTTTCAGTTTCACTTTTGTGACATTTTGGTTACACCAGAGTTTAGTTTAACCAAATTCTGGTGTAGTGGTTACAGTACCCGACAACCACGGGGGTGTGACCCTGGCCGCCTAGGTTCGAATCCTGAAGGGGGCAGATAGAGTTTAGAGTGATATAAACTAGAAAAACAGGCTACTTGTGCAGCATCGAGGCAGGAAGGGAATTATCGGGGGAAAGCGCCAAGTCATTGCGACTATATAGCACTGGGAAGGAGTCAGAATTAGGATTTGGGATGGGACGGGGGGAA
Organism: Procambarus clarkii; assembly: GCF_040958095.1. Classification (NCBI taxonomy): domain Eukaryota; kingdom Metazoa; phylum Arthropoda; class Malacostraca; order Decapoda; family Cambaridae; genus Procambarus; species Procambarus clarkii. The sequence continues at coordinate 7,185,355 of NC_091163.1, forward strand.
GGAATAGTGCCCAACCACTTGGACGGTCGGGGATTGAACGCCGACCTGCATGAAGCGAGACCGTCGCTCTACCGTCCAGCCCCAAGTGGTTGGGCACGAAGAACCATAATAGCCAAAACGAAGAAGTCTTACTTTTATAACAGATATAGAGTGGAGAAGATATTGAGACAATGAAGTGGGCTGGAACTCGTATTCCCTGGCTGCCTACACACAACGATACGAGATCTATCGTAATATATCGCCTCAGTATTCCCCCCAGGATCTATCACCTTACTGAGGTGTCATGGTGTATGTATAGTTATCCTACCATACAGTCTGGTGATGCATGTGGATATTCCTGGTGGATTTACAGCACGGAACACTTACTTCCTCTCCACTTAGCGGATCATGCAGCACTGACGTACACTGCTGTTTATACACAAATTTAGGAACTAAAATGGAAAAAGTCGGGCATAGTTAGAGTGCTTGGATGAGATAAAAGTTTCCTTTGGGAATGGTGTAATTAAAGTTATCGAGAAAGTTTTTGAGATAGAAGTTCTGGGTGATGAATGGAGGTCCCTGGTGCGGGGAAGCTTTTCATTCCTTCATGAACTCCTCAGTCGGTTCCTGAATTTCTTTCGTCATTCTTGTACGAACTGTCATTAATATGTTAAAAAAAACTCCTGTAGGAATGCAGGCGATGAGTCACAATAACGTGGCTGAAGTATGTTGACCAGACCACACACTAGAAGTTGAAGGGACGACGACGTTTCGGTCCGTCCTGGACCATTCTCAAGTCGATTGTCGACTTGAGAATCGACTTGAGAATGGTCCAGGACGGACCGAAACGTCGTCGTCCTGTAGGAATTCCCGGAGAAAGTTTATCATTCACAATAATACAAAATCTCATAAGAACCTACTGAAGGAGAACTCCTGGCTGGAGGCTGAGGTGCGGAGCCTTGAGCTGAGGGGCTCTGGGAGCGTCTTAAAGAACTCTGATTCGGGGAGAAGAGAGAGTTCCTCGTGTATGTGGGAGGCGATGGCGCCCCCGGTGTTGGACTTCTGGTGGCGGGAGGCGGCAGACTTGAGGCCGGGGTGGGCCCCGTCCTGGGCCTCCTCTGCGTCCACCACTTCCAGGGTGGTCAGCTTCGTCACGAACTTGAACTGTGGCGGGAGGACTTAGTGTGAGCAAGGTGGGGAGGAGGGGGTCAGGCGTTAATGGTCACACACACACACACACACACACACACACACACACACACACACACACACACACACACACACACACACACACACACACACACACACATACACATACACACACACACACACACACAACACATGAATACACATACACACACACACAGTCAGAAATAAAAAAAATCAGTGTCAAAGCTGTCAATAAGCGGAACAGGCTTGACGTATAAGTCGTTGAAGCTAATTCAATTCAAAGCTTTAAATGTAAATATGATAAAAGCAGGAGAAATGAATCACTGCATTAATCTACGAACGTTCAGAAGGCGGGGCTAGGAACCTTGCTCAACCCAGCAAGCACATCTAGCTGATTACATCTAGGTGAGTACACATCCACAAAACAAGCCCCATGAACGTTGAAGTGGTCCTAATGTGTACACATTGCTAAATGATTTAGAGACGTAACTCGAAATTAGACCTGGAGGCGTCGCTTCCCACTTGTATGTTATTAATACGTAATGAACTAAATATAGCCTAAGTTGTCTATCTAATTTATCTAAAATATCTAATTTAACTTAACGTTAATTGGAAAAATTCTGATAAAATCTGAGAGCTTCATCTTCTCCCCTTGTGTACTGGGTGGCTCATGTGATCCACCACTACTACCAGGTGGAGGACACTGGTGATCCACCACTACTACCAGGTGGAGGACACTGGTGATCCACCACTACTACCAGGTGGAGGACACTGGTGATCCACCACTACTACCAGGTGGAGGACACTGGTGATCCACCACTACTACCAGGTGGAGGACATTGGTGATCCACCACAACTACCAGGTGGAGGACACTAGTGATCCACCACTACCACAAGGTGGTGGACACTGGTGATGGATCACTTACCCTGATAGCGATCTCCTTGGCCCTGGCTCGCATCTCCTCGCGCAGGTTTCTGTCATCGATGAAATCTTGTACTGCCAGAAGATCCTGTGAAGACGACACATGATGACAACTTAATGGGCAGTAAGAACATGTATTAAAGGGAAACCCATTTTATACACACACATATAAGATCAGGAGAAAAACCAAGAGTTGACTGTGTATGGTGTGTGTGTGTGTCATTGTTGACTGTGTATGGTGTGTGTGTGTCATTGTTGACTGTGTATGGTGTGTGTGTGTCATTGTTGACTGTGTATGGTGTGTGTGTGTGTGTGTCATTGTTGACTGTGTATGGTGTGTGTGTGTGTGTGTCATTGTTGACTGTGTATGGTGTGTGTGTGTGATTGTTGACTGTGTATGATGTGTGTGTGTCATTGTTGACTGTGTATGGTGTGTGTGTGTGTGTGTCATTGTTGACTGTGTATGGTGTGTGTGTGATTGTTGACTGTGTATGGTGTGTGTGTGATTGTTGACTGTGTATGGTGTGTGTGTGATTGTTGACTGTGTATGGTGTGTGTGTGTGTCATTGTTGACTGTGTATGGTGTGTGTGTGTCATTGTTGACTGTGTATGGTGTGTGTGTGTGTGTGTCATTGTTGACTGTGTATGGTGTGTGTGTGTGTCATTGTTGACTGTGTATGGTGTGTGTGTGATTGTTGACTGTGTATGGTGTGTGTGTGTCATTGTTGACTGTGTATGGTGTGTGTGTGTCATTGTTGACTGTGTATGGTGTGTGTGTGTGTGTGTGTCATTGTTGACTGTGTATGGTGTGTGTGTGTGTGTCATTGTTGACTGTGTATGGTGTGTGTGTGTGTCATTGTTGACTGTGTATGGTGTGTGTGTCATTGTTGACTGTGTATGGTGTGTGTGTGTGTCATTGTTGACTGTGTATGGTGTGTGTGTGTCATTGTTGACTGTGTATGGTGTGTGTGTGTGTGTGTCATTGTTGACTGTGTATGGTGTGTGTGTGTCATTGTTGACTGTGTATGGTGTGTGTGTGTGTGTCATTGTTGACTGTGTATGGTGTGTGTGTGTCATTGTTGACTGTGTATGGTGTGTGTGTGTGTCATTGTTGACTGTGTATGGTGTGTGTGTGTGTCATTGTTGACTGTGTATGGTGTGTGTGTGTCATTGTTGACTGTGTATGGTGTGTGTGTGTCATTGTTGACTGTGTATGGTGTGTGTGTGTCATTGTTGACTGTGTATGGTGTGTGTGTGTGTCATTGTTGACTGTGTATGGTGTGTGTGTGTCATTGTTGACTGTGTATGGTGTGTGTGTGTCATTGTTGACTGTGTATGGTGTGTGTGTGTGTCATTGTTGACTGTGTATGGTGTGTGTGTGTCATTGTTGACTGTGTATGGTGTGTGTGTGTGTCATTGTTGACTGTGTATGGTGTGTGTGTGTGTCATTGTTGACTGTGTATGGTGTGTGCGTGTCATTGTTGACTGTGAATGGTGTGTGTGTGTCATTGTTGACTGTGTATGATGAGTGTAACTGTGTCATTATGACTGTGTGTGACACGTGTGGAGACACCTGGCCTATACACCCGTCAACACACCTGCACTGCGAGGTAGGCCCAGAGTCGCTCCACATAGTTGTTCCTCATGGAAGGTGGCTCAGGGGTGGAGATCCTGGACACCCGGAACTGTACGGGGCCCGTCTTGCTGTGTCCGGCCACGATGGGGTGCACCTCCGTCGCCTCCTCCGCCAGCTGGCCTGCCACCACCACCTGCACAGACACCACACACATCACCTCGCCGCCACAGTGGAGCCTGCAGGTCTAACAGGCTTCCTGTCTACGACAATGGAATACATTATATCCACCAACAATTCTGTCTTTATCTGAGCTAATATTCCAACCGTCTTAAGGGCTAATCATGCTCGTGCCACCTCTTGAGTGGCTTAATCCTCATCAATCAATTACCAACCGTCGAGTGAGTCTACGTTATGTTACCTGGGACCATGATAAATAACTCTCCAAACCTATTTACAAGCCAGTATTTACCCAGGTCTTTTGTAAAATCAAACTTTCGTAATTCGTGTCCATTGTTTCGTGTTGTATTTTGTGCTGATATGCTGAGCATCTTATTAATATCTCCTTTGTTATACCCTTTCATCCTTTGTATATTATATCACACTCTTCCGTATTTGTCGCCTCTCTTGACAATGTATTAAACTTTCTTAATGTGCACAATGCACTCACTTGAAGGTGGTATATCTGTGAGACAATATACAGGCCATATAGTGGGCTTGAACCCACAGCTCTGGACTGTCCAGGCTCATTATTGTTCAATCGGTAGTGCGTTGGCCTGGAGAGTCAGGGACAAGGGTTCGATCCCATCGTACGGCATCAATTATTTTATACTCTTCCTTTCTCAAGTGTTTCTCTGCGCTTAGTCTCATATATGACTGTCGTGTAGCTAACCCTTTCAACACCAGAATCATAGCATTAATATTGGCCTGTGTGTAGGAATAATATATTCTAGGCAAGGTCATGTCTGTGGTGAGGCTTAGAACTTATGTGAGCTGACCTGTCTAGGGTGTGCTGGCTCCAGAGGCAACCTCTCCACCTGTCCTCCTACAAAGAACGTTGCTTTTCGCTCGTAGGCGTTACATAAGGCCAAAAATTGTCGTACTAGAAAATGAAAGCTGCTGGCGAAAGTGACGTACTGTTCCGTTTTCTGTTTCGGGTCCTCTGACTTAGTCTGGTAGGTTAGGAGAGACCACTTTAAACTGACCATTTTCTTGACGTTGGGGAGAAGCTGCTCGCGGCCTCAGAGGTGATCAAGGGGAAGAGTGGGTGCCTCTGTGACCAGCACAACAGACTCACAGGTGTCCACTGGTGAGGCTAAACCCATACATATATTGACACAACTCAACTAAATCACATTCTCCACACAATGTATAAAACTCACACAAAAAATAACATTGTAGTTGATGATGCAAATACGGGAGACGTAAAGTGAAGGCCTGGTGGAACATATAATTCAGTACATGTAAGTTAATGATAGTGGGTTGTTTTAAGCCTATGGCTCTCAAGAGGCAGTATGAATATATCCTCGGCTTCTTGTAATGTCTAGACACGTCATCTTGTTTTCCTCCGACCTTTCCTCACACTAATCCTCTGTGAATTCTTCTATTTACAGTTAAAGGTTTTCATTATCATATTTCTCAGTATTGACTTTGTATTGTATGAATACACACTCGCGCGCGGGTGTGTGTGTGTGTGTGTGTGCGTGTGCGCGCGTTCGTGGACGTAGGGTGGGAAAGGTGTACACGAACAAGGACGTACAGGGGTAGTGAAGGTATATCGGGAGCGGAAAACTTCCACAAAGCCTCAGTAACTGTGGCTTAGAGAGACACACTCATCTGGAATGATGTAGCTACGGTATTGGCTGGCGAGCGCTGCTCTTCATGTCAGCAATATTATCCCACATGCAGGAGGATGTGGGATAATAAAACGCACTTTCCGCGTCATCTGTGAAGGACGCGGAAAGTGCGCAATTCTCGCATCATCATTAAGTGTTGGCGTGTAATGTGAGGCAGCGAATATTCTGCCTCTCCCAGCTGACACTTTCAGTACTTTCCTGGTGAAGTGCTTCTAACAGGAAAATATATACCCTCTTTTGTCTTTATTGTTACATTTTCTTGCCCGTACTTCTCCCTCTTGCCTCTTCCTCTTGTCTCTCCCTCCTGCCTCTCCCCTTCCTCCCTCTCCATCTTCTCCCAACTATCACTCCCCCCTAGCTCTTCCTTCTGACTCTCCACCACCTCTCCCTCCCAGCCGCCCCTACCCCCAGAAGCACTCTGACCTCGTCACCGGAGTAGTAGGTGCTGTGGCCGTGCCTGACGACGGAGTTCGGGTCAACCTCGTCCTCCGGGTAGACAATGTCCACGTCGGTCATGAGAGGCGTGGAGATCTGCTTGTAGAAGTCCTGCAGCTGCTGGGCGGGACGCTCCTTCTCGTCGATCATACGGGTGAAGCCTTGGTTGTCTGCACTCACCTGACGCAGCAGCCTGGTGGGCAGATGCGGTTAGTGGGGCGTCTGCGGGTTATATTATTATTAACATCTTTATTGACAAAATTAATTACAATTTTGCCTAATCTGAGGATTTTGAGTCTTATTAAAGTGAGGATAATGCTAGTATTCACTGTCACGCAGGACAGAGGGTCATACATAAGACAATAGGTCTA
>NC_091163.1:7194160-7214160 GCF_040958095.1 Procambarus clarkii
GCATCACAAGAAACCATATCCGAGAAAGTCATGATGATCCACCACGGATGGTGCAGCTGTCAGCGGGGCGGGGCGTCCGTGCCAGGGTCCGGCGCCGCAGCCGCCACACAGCCCCGGCACACAGCCACGCCTGGGAGCGCCTCGTCACGCCCCCCGGAGTGGCCACCACCACCTACCTGAGGTCAGCATCCTGGCCCAGGGCGAGGGAGAAGATGGGCAGCTGGTGGAGGTTGGCCTCCCGCACGTTCCTCCGTAGCTGGTCTGAGCGCGTCTCTCCGAGGTTAGGCTTCCCGTCCGTCAAGAACACCACCTGCGACACACAAATGTGGCCCAAATGAGCCACAGAGATATTAGAAAGAACTTTTTTAGTGTCAGAGTGGTTGACAAATGGAATACATTAGGAGGTGATGTGGTGGAGGCTGACTTCATACACAGTTTCAAGTGTAGATATGATAGAGCCCAATAGGCTCAGGAACCTGTACACCAGTTGATTGACGGTTGAGAGGCGGGACCAAAGAGCCAGAGCTCAACCCCCGCAAACACAACTAGGTGACTACAACTAGGTGAGTACAAGGTGCTCACCTGAGGACCACGCGACACACAAGGTGCTCACCTGAGGACCACGCGACACACAAGGTGCTCATCTGAGGACCACGCTACGCTCAGGGGCAGGTACAGGCACGGAGGGAATTATCAGGGGGAAAGCGCCGAGCCATTACCACCATATAACACTGGGAAGGGGTCAGGATTTGGGATGGGACAGATGGAAAGGAATGGTGCCCAACCACTTGTGGACGGTCGGGGATTGAACGCCGATCTGCATGAAACGAGACCGTCGCTCTACCGTCCAGCCCAAGTACAGGCAGGAAGAACAGAGTTATTAAGTGTAGGAGAGAGGTTCACACTCACACGGGGGCCTCGCGGCTGAGTGGATAGCGCTTGGGGGTTGTAGTCTCAATGACCCGGGTTAGATTCCCGGCGGAGGCGGAAACAAATGGGCAAAAATTCTTTTCCCCCCTGATGCCTCTGTTCACCTAACAGTAAATAGGTACCTGGGAGTTAGACAACTGCCAAGGACTGCTTCCTGGGAAAGTGTGTGTGCTAGAGAGAAACGTATGTAGTAGATATAATAGAGGAAAATAGATTGTTTAGAAAGGTGGGGTCCAAGAGCTAAAAAACTCGATTCTGCAGACACAAATAGTAAATACACTCACACACGCACTCACACACGCACATCAGTACTGACACACTAGAATTAATTTCATTATTGACAAAATTGTAACAAGAAATAAAAAAAATCAATGTCGAATTTATTTAAATCTGCATCACCGAGGACACAATATATAAATTCCAGCACAGAAAACGGAAGCGACCAAAGAGGCATTGTAAATATTTGGGAAACAGTTGAAGGTAGACTGAATCATTTCAGCGAGTGTGCAGAGAAACACTCCACAATAAGCTGCCAGATCACCAGTAACTCCTCCCACACACACATGAGGTGAGAGTAGCGAGGTTCAGGACCCTCGCGAACACTGTGTTCTTTATACCCAAACTCTCCCAAGTTGCCAAACTTAATATGAAAAAGATTGTAGGGAAGATTTGGGAACACAGGAAGATCAATTACCCGAGTCTCCTGACGCTGGTTCAGGTAAAAGTTGGTATGAGAGCAACTCCTGCTTGTTAACTCTTGACAGTGTGGTGGAGACGGTGTGTGTGGTGGAGACGGTGTGTGGTGGAGACGGTGTGTGGTGGAGATAAAAGCCTAACGTGTATGAATACACGCTGGCATCCTGTCCCCCGACACAACTAAATATTATTATTATAAGCCATTAAATATATCAACACAAACGAGAACACAAAACAATGGATACAAATTAGATAAGATTAGATTTAGGAAAGCCCTGGGTAAATACTGGTTTGGTAACAGGGTTGTTGATCTGTGGAAGAGATTATCGGGTAATGTAATAGACGAGGGATCACTGGATTGTTTCAAGCGTAGGTAAGACATTTTTTATAATCCCCGTTGTCGGGGACAGGAAACTTTGTATACATATAAGTTTAGGCTTGTATCAACGTCCCCCCCAAGGTGAAACTACTCACCCTCCCCCAGGGGGCGTAATGACAATAGCTGCCTAACTGCCGGGTACCTATTTACTACTAGGTGAACAGGGCATGAGGTGAAAGGATATTCCATTAACCCGGGTTGTAGGAGACACGAACCCAGGATCCCAAGTGTGTGAGGCGGACGCTCTATCGCCTGAGCTAATGGTCTAGCCATTAGGGCATCGTTATATCAACGGAAACAAAATTAGTACAAATGAGGTTAAATAATCCCAGGAATTAGAGAACCTTTCATGGGAAGAGAGGTTAAAAGTGCTTAATTTACATTCTTTAGAAAGTCGAAGAGTTTGGGTGACATGATTGACGCGTCCAAATGGCTGATTGGTTATTATAAGTAGGATGATGACAAGACCACACACTAGAATGTGAAGGAACGACAACGTTTCGGTCCGTCCTGGACCATTCTCAAGTCGATTGTTCTCACAATCGACTTGAGAATGGTCCAGGACGGACCGAAACGTTGTCGTCCCTTCACCTTCTAGTGTGTGGTCTGGTCATCATACTTTAGCCACGTTATTGTGACTCATCGCCTACAAGTGGGATGTTAATGAGATGGTAAATATAGCAGCACAAAATGTGCCTGTACCTGTACCTGTAGTAAGGACTGTACCTGTTTTACTGTATCGTGGGAGGCGTTGTGGAGGTTGGCCCCCGTCACCGCCTGCAGGAGGGCGTCGTTGAAGTTAGTGCCGCCGAGGGCCTGGAGGCGGTGTATCTTGGCCACGCCGCGCTCCACCTCCCGGGGCCTGGCCGCCTGGTACACGCCCAGGGACGTCACCCGCGTAGAGAACACTAGCACCTGCGGGAGGAGGTGTGTCACCCGCCAGGGGCAGCCGGGGGTACTGGTGGGTAGGGCAGCCAGGGGTACTGGTAGTGGGTAGGGCAGCCAGGGGTACTGGTAGTGGGTAGGGCAGCCAGGGGTACTGGTAGTGGGTAGGGCAGCCAGGGATACTGGTAGTGGGTAGGGCAGCCAGGGGTACTGGTAGTGGGTAGGGCAGCCAGGGGTACTGGTAGTGGGTAGGGCAGCCAGGGGTACTGGTAGTGGGTAGGGCAGCCAGGGGTGCTGGTAGTGGGTAGGGCAGCCAGGGGTACTGGTAGTGGGTAGGGCAGCCAGCGGTACTGGTAGTGGGTAGGGCAGCCCAGCCTCAGCTACTAATATACCTGTCACTACTGAGGTGAACTTCATAAAATCGTGGACTCTTTGGGGTGCAGATTTTAATGTATTATTTAATGTATATTTCACTGTGGATGTGGTGTCAGGACATATGGGAGGTGGTGACAAAGTCTACGAGGTATGACTGTGGGGGAATAAGAGTTTAGTGGTGGGGAAGTGTGGGTGAGAGCGGGGGAGAGGGTCTTCTGGATGAGGGGGTGTTGGGGTTGTGGGTTTGTGTGTGGAGGAGGTACTACTCCCTATCCCACCACCACCACTCCCCCTCCAAGATCACTCCTCCTCCAACACTCCCCCTCCACCAACAGCGGTCCTCACCTCGAAAGAGTCCTCTGGCGGTAGTCCTCTGAGGATGGCCTCCATGGCCACCTTGAGCTGCGTCAGCTTGTCGAAGTCTTGCATGGATCCGGACACGTCGAGGACGAACACTGTATGGGTGGGCAGCTTGGGCAGCCCCTCGGGGCAGAAGTGGTGCACGAAGTGTCTTCCCAGCACCTGAAGGGGCGGGGGGGGGGGGGGGGGGTCACACACACATACACACACACACACACACACACACACACACACACACACACACACACACACACACACACACACACACACACACACACACACACACACACAGGACGAAGAGAGAGAGAGAGAGGTTGAGTACATCCGCTGATTGCAAGAAAAACATTTTATATTCTGGCGCCAACAAGACTAAGATCAAAGCTCGTGTAGATGTGAGATGAGAGACAAGTGTTGTTGTTGTTGTTGCAAGGTCACACTCTGCCTCCCGGACGGTCCCCCTTGTCCTCGCTAAGTTGTAACTCTCCATGAGCGTGACCAGCTCGAGGGTGAGCGTGACCAGCCCGAGGGTAAGCGTGACCAGCTCGAGGGTGAGCGTGACCAGCCCGAGGGTGAGCGTGACCAGCCCGAGGGTGAGCGTGACCAGCCCGAGGGTGAGCGTGACCAGCTCGAGGGTGAGCGTGACCAGCCCGAGGGTAAGCGTGACCAGCTCGAGAATGAGCGTGACCAGCTCGAGGGTGAGCGTGACCAGTCCGAGGGTGAGCGTGACCAGCTCGAGGGTGAGCGTGACCAGCTCGAGGGTGAGCGTGACCAGCCCGAGGGTGAGCGTGACCAGCCCGAGGGTGAACGTGACCAGCTCGAGGGTGAGCGTGACCAGCTCGAGGGTGAGCGTGACCAGCTCGAGGGTGAGCGTGACCAGCCCGAGGGTGAGCGTGACCAGCCCGAGGGTGAACGTGACCAGCTCGAGTGTGAGCGTGACCAGCTCGAGGGTGAGCGTGACCAGCTCGAGGGTGAGCCTGGCCAGCTCGAGGGTGAGCGTGACCAGCCCGAGGGTGAGCGTGACCAGCTCGAGGGTGAGCGTGACCAGCTCGAGGGTGAGCGTGACCAGACCGAGGGTGAGCGTGACCAGCTCGAGGGTGAGCGTGACCAGCTCGAGGGTGAGCGTGACCAGCCCGAGGGTGAGCGTGACCAGCCCGAGGGTGAACGTGACCAGCTCGAGGGTGAGCGTGACCAGCTCGAGGGTGAGCGTGACCAGCTCGAGGGTGAGCCTGGCCAGCTCGAGGGTGAGCGTGACCAGCCCGAGGGTGAGCGTGACCAGCTTGAGGGTGAGCGTGACCAGCTCGAGGGTGAGCGTGACCAGCTCGAGGGTGAGCGTGACCAGCTCGAGGGTGAGCGTGACCAGCCCGAGGGTGAGCGTGACCAGCCCGAGGGTGAACGTGACCAGCTCGAGGGTGAGCGTGACCAGCTCGAGGGTGAGCGTGACCAGCTCGAGGGTGAGCCTGACCAGCTCGAGGGTGAGCGTGACCAGCCCGAGGGTGAGCGTGACCAGCTCGAGGGTGAGCGTGACCAGCTCGAGGGTGAGCGTGACCAGCTCGAGGGTGAGCGTGACCAGCTCGAGGGTGAGCGTGACCAGCTCGAGGGTGAGCGTGACCAGCTCGAGGGTGAGCGTGACCAGCTCGAGGGTGAGCGTGACCAGCCCGAGGGTGAGCGTGACCAGCTCGAGGGTGAGCCTGACCAGCTCGAGGGTGAGCATGACCAGCCCGAGGGTGAGCGTGACCAGCTCGAGGGTGAGCGTGACCAGCTCGAGGGTGAGCGTGACCAGCTCGAGGGTGAGCGTGACCAGCTCGAGGGTGAGCGTGACCAGGAGTGGAGTGGTGGAAACCTCACCTGGAACTCTCCTCCGTCGGGCGTCCTCTCCACATCATAGGTGATGGCCAGGACGTCTCCCTGGCTGTGTGGGCCGTCACTGGCGCTGCTACTGTTGCTGCTACTGCTGTCAGTACTGATGGTGACGTTACTACTGAGGCCGGTGGTGTTACGCTGGCCGTTACTCCGGAGGTAGCTCACCCGCACCTCGTGCGGACTTACCAACTCCTCTTGTACTGGGGAAGAAAGGGACAATATCTACAGTACATGTCTGTTGACCATCTACTGCTAATCACAGCTTACTTGTGTCTTGACGAAGCCTGAACCTAACTACCATTAGTCACCGAGACCTCGGCCGGAGTACACATAACATTATTGTCTGTATGCAGGCGATGAGTCACAATAACGTGGCTAAAGTATGTTGACCAGACCACATACTAGAAGGTGAAGGGACGACGACGTTTCGGTCCGTCCTGGACCATTCTGAAGTCGATTGGTCTAATCCATTATTGTCTAATTCAACATTTTATATTGTATTTTCTTAAATAAAGATAAAAAAAAAATTCAACATTTATGCTTCAACACAAACTACACAAGTTGGATTTTTGTATGATCATTTAATTTTATTTCTAAAAAGGTACAGCCAAGAATTGTCAAATTTCAGCGCAAGTTCAAGTTTTACTTAAGCTTAATGTTAACCCAAGCCATAATGCCCTAACTTGGACGTAGCATATAACTTTCCCCAGCTTTAAGGGTGAGCACAGCCCAGGACTGCGTCGGTTCACATTAACCTGAAGCTGTGAAGCTGCGGCAGCTTACCGTAAGGTTGGTGGTGTTGGTGAGGCTGAGGGAGGTGCTGCAGGTGGAAGTGTGTGATGGGCTGTGTCTCCCGGAGCACCACCTGCACCTCGTGCTCCGCCCCCTCCTGCAACCACACCGTCTGCGTCACTCACTCGTTACAAAAGTAATAATCAATGGCAATGTTACATAAAGTTATATGGTGATAATGTTTCTTAGGCTGGAGCGGGCCAGGCGGAGTAACGTATGCCAGGCGATGAGTCACAATAACGTGGGTAAAGTATGATGACCAGACCACACACTAGAAGGTAAAGGGACGACGACGTTTCGGTCCGTCCTGGACCATTCTCAAGTCGATTGAGAATCGACTTGAGAATGGTCCAGGACGGACCGAAACGTCGTCGTCCCTTCGCATTCTAGTGTGTGGTCTGGTCAACGCATGCCAGTGGCTGCAGCAGGTCAGACCACTGGATGACGACTGTCACGACAGGTCGTCATCCAGTGCCATCTTCTCTGCCCAAAATAATACAGTAAAATATGTTTCAAATGTCGCAAATGTCAAGTTAGTTACATTGATCCAGATGTCGTAGAATATATAGTTTACTTGGCAGTCTTTGATGTTAGGTGTAGATGGGTACGAGTGAGCAGGAAGGGTGAGTGAGGGTGTGATGGGGCGCGGGAGGACAATACTCACAGTGTGAGGAGGGAGGTAGATGGTGAGGGCGTAGTGACCGTGGAGGCGGACGAGGAGCTGCTCGTAGGTGAGGTAGAAGGTGGCAGTGTGGTGAGCCTCGACCCTGGTGCCAGCCCTGAAGCGTTGGGTCTCCTCCGTGTTGCTCTCTCTGTGGACCTCCACCTCCGTCACATTCACAATATGGACTCTAATTATATGATTGCAAAGAGCTTTATTTTTTAGCAATTTTAAAGACAAGATAAAGTCCCTCTACAGACACGATGGTCATTGTCTCAGAGGTGGCCGGTGTATCGAGGTGTCTCTCCATCAAGCTAATTAAATTTACAATAATAATCTTATATAACTTGCCAATGAAGGGAAATTATTTTCTCCTCATTGGGACGTGGAACTATCCCAGCTTATCCTTGAACAATTCCGGGTCGCACATTAGATAAACACACACACACACACACACACACACACAAGGGTTTAATTGACAAGTGAACGTTCAAGGTTTCTGTCTTTGATCTTCATGATGGGTTAAATGAGAACAATTAAATACAAAAATGACTAAAAAATACAATTACGTATGATTAGTAATACCTATTTATCCTTGTCTCTCGCTACTCCGGTAGCAAGAGACAGGGATGAACAAGGTGGTCCCCGGGGTGAACAAGGTGGTCCCCGGGGTGAACAAGGTGTGCCCCGGGGTGAACAAGGTGCCCCGGGGTGAACAAGGTGCCCCGGGGTGAACAAGGTGTGCCCCGGGATGAACAAGGTGTGCCCCGGGGTGAACAAGGTGTGCCCCGGGGTGAACAAGGTGTGCCCCGGGGTGAACAAGGTGTGCCCCGGGGTGAACAAGGTGCCCCGGGGTGAACAAGGTGGTCCCCGGGGTGAACAAGGTGCCCCGGGGTGAACAAGGTGCCCCGGGGTGAACAAGGTGTGCCCCGGGGTGAACAAGGTGCCCCGGGATGAACAAGGTGCCCCGGGGTGAACAAGGCGCCTCACGCCCGTCAACAGAAGGCACGGCGCCTCGTGTAAGGGATACGAGCTCACTCTCTCGTTATTTTCCATGCTCGCTATTGGAAACAAATAATTGTTTTGGCGGGAGAAGTAATCAATGTTGTGGTGGTATTAATGGCGGTGGAATTGTTTACTGTGAGGCTTAAGGCGTAGAAATGTGTGCAGGTGTGTAGTACAGGTGTGGGTGGTGTAGCCTACCTGTGAGGGTGGGCGTGGTGGGGGCGGGGTTCCCTACCTGTGGGGGCGGGGGTTGAGAGGGCCTCTCCGTCCTCCCCGTCCACGTTCCTTCACCTCCGTCGTGTAGTTCCTGCCTCCCGTCTCTCTGTCGGGTCAAACAAGAGATCATACGAGACTTCGGGTTATACAGTAACTGTTCATACATCTGATAATGTATTACAGGATCATACAATGTGCTATACAACATATACTTACAGAGCGACTACAGTCAAATAAAACAACGTTGTATATTGCGTTATACAAATAAGTTTTAATTGTAGAGGTCCACTATACGCTATGTTATTGATTATAATGTATAATGTCACCTGGTACCTAAGATGGTGTTGGCCATACATATTACAATTCACCATACATAACGTAACAATCATACAGCCTCACACCAAGAAGCGCACTACTCACATTGTTAAGGATGAGACATAAGCGTCCTTGGGGAGGATAGCGTTGAGGAGGAGGTGTTGAGGGCGGGGCCGAGTGTTGGTGAGGATGGTGAGGACGGTGGTGGAGGCGTAGCGTTGGTGCACCTCACACCTCACCACCAGACTGGTGGCCGCGGGCTGCCAACACCCGCCCTGGCGGACCAACACTCACAGTTAGGCGACGAGTCAGTCACGTGGCTGAAGTATGTTGACCAGACCACACACTAGAAGGTGAAGGGACGACGACGTTTCGGCCCGTCCTGGACCATTCTCAATCGACTTGAGAATGGTCCAGGACGGACCGAAACTTCGTCGTCCCTTCACCTTCTAGTGTGTGGTCTAGTCAACTCACAATTACACTTGGCTCCTGACGGAAATGATTGATTTACACATGAAATACAGCTTCTGTAATTATCATTAGTAATGGTGTATATGACAAATGTTCTTAGTAAATTAACATTCTTCTAACAGAAGACAACATTCGTAACGTGATATTACAAGTATACGGGTGTAAGAGAGGGAGTAGTTGACTACCAGGCCGACGGCTGTTGTCCCAGTACTCACCTTGGCGGCGGCTGGTCACTACTAGGGGTAAATAGGGCCCGAGGTCACTATACATTACTGGGGTCATGTGTTGGTGGGTAGGACAAGGACTGACAGGCAGTTACGACAGTGCCAGGCATCTCATCACTCTCTCTCTCTCAGAGAGAGAGAGAGAGAACTCTCACTCTCGACCAACTTTTCCAAACGACTGCAAACAGGCCAAATGGGACAGCCCTATAGTGGAGAACGTCGCCACAGCATTGCTGGAGGCAGCTACTGAGAAGGACAGAGCGCGAGGAGGCCTGGTCGACGACCGGGCCGCGGGGACGCTGAGCCCCGGAAGCACCTCAAGGCGTCTCCTAGCTGTACTAACCCCCCCCCCCCCCCCCACCCCATGCTGGGGACTTCCTGTCGGCAGTCCCTAATTCCGCCTTGGACACCCGCCTGGACCATCGGGCCCTAAGTATTGGTGTTGCCCTGCGCCTTGCCGCCCCTGTCTCCACCGAGCACCGGTGTATCTGCGGCTATGCGTCGGCAGACCAATACGGCAGCCATGGTCTCATCTGTCGCAAGACACAGGGAAAGATTGCCAGACATGAAGCAGTCACTGACATCATCAAGAGAAGTTTGGCTACAGCTGGGTGCCCAGCACAAAGGGAACCTCAGTTGTGCAGACCTGACAACAGCCAAAAACGCCCAGATGGAGTCACCCTGCAGCCATGGAGGGAAGGTAAACAGGTCGTGTGGGACTACACGTGAGCGTCTACATTGGCTGATACCTATCTACCTTACAGCACAGCTGAGGGAGGCGGGGCGGCCACCTTCAGGGAGACCCAGAAAACTAACAAGTACAGGGACCTAGAACGTTGTTACAGGTTCGTGCCGATAGGCTCTGAGACTCTGGGCGCCTGGGGTAAATGTGCACTTAGGTTTCTAAACGAGGTGGGTGAGAAACTCATTAGGCAAACTAGACTCATGAGTGGCCAGTTTCTTGTTCCAACGCCTCAGTGTCACAATCCAGAGAAGAAATGCGTGCTGTATCTTGAGCACGCATCCCACTTCCGAAGAGCTGGATGAGGTCTTGGAACAGGGATTGTTATATGTGTGTGTTTTCTGTAAACTGTATATTCACCAGTACCCACTACCTCTTACGGGCTCACCATAGCCCGTGCTACTTGGAACTTTGTTCCAGGTAGCGAATCTTTAACAACAACAACAACCTCTCACACGTATCACTCCATGTATGTTGTGTCCATTCGTACACAAGTTACAACATAATTCACTATAGTTCATGCTCTATAAATATTACCTTAATATTCTATTAATAGCCTATGAATATCAACAATTCCAGTTGTTGGAAATCTTCTGACACTAAACGATCAGGTAAGTTTTGCAAGAGTCACACTGAAATGTGGCCACTTACATCCCTAGACTTGTCCACTGTTAACATAATGTTTATTAGATCCCTATCACGTGCCTCTGTATGACTAACCATCCTGTGTGATGGGGACTTTTAGCACCGCGCAGCTAGCTTTGTGACACACACTGTACTCCCCTTCATATAGTCTAGGGTAGCCGCACAAATGCAGATGTACCTAAATGTGTTCATACAAAAATTTATTAGATCCTTATAGTTGATTATCATGCAAGGTGATAATTATCATGCATTGCCATGCATTTATCATGTATTATCATGCAAAGTGATAACTTCTTCACCTCTATTTTGAACACATTAGAAGTAATACAGAATGAAGCTATGAGGGGTGATTCTTGGTGCCCCAAAATGCACAAGAATAATTAACACGAGGGAAGAGCTGACGCTTCCAACCATACAGGAAAGAATCATGCAAATCAACACGACTTTTTGCCTTAAAGTCATGAGAGACCTGACACCTACAGCATTGCTCAGAGAAAATATTTTGTTCCTTAAGTACACCAGTAAATGTTGCTAGCACATCACCTTCTCTGTGTATGATAAATGCTGACTTAAAATGCCTACGATCTCATCAAATTGAACATACCTTTTAAATTTAATATATATATGTCACTGATATCATTCTTTATATGTACCTCATCATTCAAGTATCATACACACCCGTCACTAAGAAAGCTAATGAGAATCTCTCTTTTTTAAAGCTGTCACACTTAAAACAATTACCTCCTCTATCATATTCTAAAAATTCTCAAGCATTGTGTTTACACTGATGGCTCAGTCCAATACTCAACAGGACGAACTGCAGCCACCTGTGGCAGTTGGCTACAGGTGACGAATTTCCCAATCCTGAGCACTCCAGGTGCAAACACTGTGAGCAGGAACTGCGGCATGATCTCACACTAAATTATTCAGTGTGAGAAGAAGAGTCATTAAACCCTTCAGACCTGTTGGTATGAGGTATCGGGGTGTGCCTGGAGCACCTGGGATCCCCGAGGGTACCTAGGGTCCCCGGGGCAACTGGGGTCCCCGGGACAACTGGGGTCCCCGGGGCACCTGGGGTCCCTGGAGCACCTGGGGTCCCTGGAGCACCTGGGGTCCCCGGAGCACCAGGGGTCCCGAGGAGTACTGGAGTGTGAGGCTACACACAAAGACTCCCGGGTCACACCTCCAGCGGGGCGTCAGGAGGCCACAAAGACTATTGGGAAGGCGCGGGCGTGCGAGGCGGCCGTCTGTGGGCCGCCATCATCTCTTCTTTGTTCTCAACTCTTACATTTCCGACCCTAGTAATTACTGCATATTTATTTTAATGGCATCGGCGACTGGTGAGCCACAGTGGTTGACAACGGTGAGGAAGAGGAGGAGAGGAGTGGTAGGAGAAGTAAGACGAGGAGGAGAGAGTAGAGGAGTCTTGGGAAGGAGAGGGGGATACCCCCCCCCCCCCCGACGGCCTCAGTCATCAACCCCCAACACACAGCTAGGTGAGTACAACTAGGTGAGTACAGCCTCGTGATATTCCAATGGTATCTTTTTTAACCGCAACAAATATGGCTGTCATAATGGTGACTACCAGTGGTAGTGATGGTATCTGCGCCCGAGCGAAGGAGACACTCCTGGGCCTTATCACTCCATCAAGATTTATCAAGCACTTAAGTGTCGGTTTACGAAGCCTGATCATCTTTCCTTAATTATGGCGGCTTAGTCTGTATTTACCAAACACGTTACGAGCTTCTAAACTTCACAACCCGAGGTTATTTTGTTATAATCAACCTCGTAGCGCTTCCGAGCTCGTAAACTGTTTAAAAAATACAAATTAAGCTGCCATTTTTGAGAAGAGATGTATAGATTTCGTAAGTAGAGACTTAAGTACCAGATGAATTCTGGTCTGCGAGACGTTTGGGTCCTGTAGCTCAGTGGTCAGCGCAATCGAGTCACACCCGAAAGGTTCCAGGCTTGATTGCCGCGACAGGACGGCAGATATTTGGGAAATGTTTCCTTTCCCGTGATGCTTCTGTTCACTTAACAGTAAATAGGTACCTGAGAGCTAGACAACTGTTGTGGGTTGCATCCTGTGAAGGTCAGCAGGTCGATCTAAGGGGGAAGGAACTTTGATACAAGTGTAAGTACAGGGTTTCTGTTCCCGACCACGTGTATCAGATGAAGATGTATTATTACACAAGTGTACCATGCAGTCCTCCAGCCTGGCTTCAGAAAACGAGTAGCTTGAATTCTCAGAAAATTGTCTTTTACGTAAGAGGAGTAACTCAACAGTTTTGGGCGTTACTTCATATATTTATTTTTTTATTTTATTTATTTATATATACAAGAGCTATTACATTTTTGCACAGCCACCAGCACGCATAGCGTTTCCGCCAGGTCCATAATCCTAATATTCCCCGGAATACGACCCGCCAAATTGTTTAACAACCTGGTACCCATTCACTGTTGGGTGAACAGAGGGCACAGCTAACAATCCTCCCCGGCCAGGATACGAACCCAGGCCAAAGCGCTCATGAAACGCCGGACGAGTGCTTTACCACTGCGCCACGAGAAGTGCTTATACCCGTCCCTCCTACCACTACGCCACGGGGACTGCGCGCCAGCATAGGGATGTGCGCTAGTAATTGGTCTGAAGGTACCTATTACCAGGTATGGGGGGGAGGGAGGTGGGTTGTGGGGGGAGGGGTGTGGGGTGAGGGGGTGTGGGGGAGGATGTATGGGGGGACAAGAATTAAGTTAGACTAGATAACATCTTCATCATTATTGGCCTGATTATTGCTGAACAAAATTGTTTCTGAAGTAGGTAACTTATCTACTCATGTACTCATCCCTCATGGTCTCACGCTTGCCCTCACACACACACACTCTCTCTCACACAGAGCAACATCAGTGAGTTCGGCAACCTGTCCTCTTAAAAAGAATGTCGCTTTTGGTCGTTTGCCCGTATGGCCGAATTTGGACGTAATTTGAAAATGAAAAAAAATGAAAATAAATTTGGGATTTATTTTTTCAACAACAGTAAGTTAAGGGTCTTCTGATAGGTTAGGTGGGCAGGAAATTCTCATAAAGTTTCAAAACGTTATGAAAAACGTGAATTGAAAGTCATCTATTCTAACCTTGCAGAGTCGGCCGGACGACTCAAACAGAAAACGGAACAGTACGTCACTTTTGTGAGTCAATTTCATTTCAAATTACGTCCAAATTTGGCCATAGTGCGCATACGAGCCAAAAGTGACGTTATTTTTAAGAGGACGGGTTGCGTACACGCAGACTATAATAATCTTTGCTGGTGGCTGCCTGGAACTGGCGTCTGCGACATCCCGCAGGAGCGACTCGTCATTTCCTTCCGTAAAGTCTATATAATTATCTTCTGAGAGCTCAGGTTGACCAGTGAGGACGTGACTATGTCTCGCCTCCCCATTACTGACCTAGTTTAATGGGTCCTGTGGTAGAGCGGTAGAGCACCTGCCTGGTACTTGCTTGGGTGCACGTTCCACGCCACCACACTCGCCCGATGGTTAAAATGATATTCCCAAACTATTGTGGTTTGCAGTTTAAACAATTTGAGTCATTAGGGACTGGTGCTCGGGAGAGCTTAATCGAGGAACAGGGGAACTGATCTCTCAAGGATTACCCTAATGATCGGCTCCATCACTAGGGCAGATAATGAGGGGAGAAGGGAGAGATAAGAAAGAAAGAGTGAATAAAGAAGAGAGAGAGAGAGGGATACCACGACAAGATATATGGAATCCCATTAATTCACACCCAAGAGGATGGCGTTAGTCTTGGAGCTGAACATCTGGGTGTGAATATTTAATTCAAAGCTCACGTTGCACTTCATTTGCATACGTCGCGTTACTTGCAGGAGCAATAAGAGAGGGAGGGAGGGGGGGGAAGTTGGCCTCAGCATAACCCTTGTGTGCAGCTCTTGCTCAATCTTTATGTTATTTGCAACTAATTTAGCTTTAGAATTTCCTCACAATTCCTTACATTAGTCACCAGGCTTTCAATGTTGGTCTCTTTGTGGACCCGTGTAATAAGAGCCACCTCACCCGTGTAACAAGAGCCACCTCACCTGAGTAACAAGAGCCACCCCACCTGAGTAACAAGAGCCACCTCACCTGAGTAACAAGAGCCACCTCACCTGAGTAACAAGAGCCACCTCACCTGAGTAACAAGAGCCACCTCACCTGAGTAACAAGAGCCACCTCACCTGAGTAACAAGAGCCACCTCACCTGAGTAACAAGAGCCACCTCACCCGTGTAACAAGAGCCACCTCACCTGAGTAACAAGAGCCACCTCACCTGAGTAACAAGAGCCACCTCACCTGAGTAACAAGAGCCACCTCACCCGTGTAACAAGAGCCACCTCACCTGAGTAACAAGAGCCACCTCACCTGAGTAACAAGAGCCACCTCACCTGAGTAACAAGAGCCACCTCACCTGAGTAACAAGAGCCACCTCACCCGTGTAACAAGAGCCACCTCACCTGAGTAACAAGAGCCACCTCACCTGAGTAACAAGAGCCACCTCACCTGAGTAACAAGAGCCACCTCACCTGAGTAACAAGAGCCACCTCACCTGAGTAACAAGAGCCACCTCACCTGAGTAACAAGAGCCACCTCACCCGAATGACAAGAGCCACCTCACCTGAGTAACAAGAGCCACCTCACCTGAGTAACAAGAGCCACCTCACCTGTGTAACAAGAGCCACCTCACCCGTGTAACAAGAGCCACCTCACCCGTGTAACAAGAGCCACCTCACCCGTGTAACAAGAGCCACCTCACCTGAGTAACAAGAGCCACCTCACCCGTGTAACAAGAGCCACCTCACCCGTGTAACAAGAGCCACCTCACCTGAGTAACAAGAGCCACCTCACCCGTGTAACAAGAGCCACCTCACCCGTGTAACAAGAGCCACCTCACCCGTGTAACAAGAGCCACCTCACCTGAGTAACAAGAGCCACCTCACCTGTGTAACAAGAGCCACCTCACCTGTGTAACAAGAGCCACCTCACCTGAGTAACAAGAGCCACCTCACCTGAGTAACAAGAGCCACAAGCAGGAGCGTCACACGATGTAACAAGAGCGCACTTTGCATCATCCAGGTGACCTGAAACAAGAATGATTGAGTAGTTAAGCCATTACGTCAGATGTAGTACATAAATACACTCCAGGTAACTTATATTAATTATTCACAAATATGTTTCTAGATTTCTAATGATAAAATATGTAAGCTGCGTCGATTAGGATCCCGTGTACGAGCCTACGTCCAAAATTATATCATATTTACGAGCCTTCGTCCAATTTAACTAGCCTGTTTCCAATATTATGAGTTTAAATCCAAGACTACGATCCAACGTACGATCTTTCGTCCAATAATACGATCTTTCGTCCAATAATACGATCTTTCGTCCGATAATACGATCTTTCTTCCAATAATACGATCTTTCGTCCGATAATACGATCTTTCATCCAATAATACGATCTTTCGTCCGATAATACGATCTTTCGTCCGATAATACGATCTTTTGTCCGATAATACGATCTTTCGTCTAATAATACGATCTTTCCTCCAATACTACTATGCTACATAACCTCCCTGAGCCTATCCTTAATGCGATACAGCCTGTAGTCGACCTCTGGATAGTTAATACTACAATTATGAAAACATATCCTGTTCCTGACACGATACAAATATCTCATCAATAGTCTGTATAACCAGTTATGTCTGGGTAGGCCTACTCTCGAAGACCTATCTCTGGTAGGCTTAGTACCGGAGCCCTGTCTACCGGTAGGCCTAGTCTCGGAGCCCTGCCTCCTAATAGGCCTTGTCTTGACGGTGTTTATGCAGTGAAGGAGACCTGATGAGTCAGGCCCAGGAGCTAAGGCCCTCGCACTGTCTCACAAGATGTGTAGTGTGGGATACAGTCATTGGTGACCATGGTAGGTCCAGCAGGGTTCATGCCCCAGCCACCACAGTAACTGCTACCATTCACGTATTCACATATTCACATATCATTCATACCATTCACAGACGCTTCCGACGGGTCTTTGAGGTTAGCCAGGCAGGTAGAAATGAGTTTGCGAGCCTTGCTTCAGAAGCCCTCAGTGCAGAACTGAGTACTGAGCCCCTCTATGCAGCACTAAGCACTGAGCCCTCAGTGCTCAGTGCTTCACTAATCCCCCCCCCCATCTTGCCAACACCCGCCACTACCATCTCCCACATTAGTCAAGCCAAGGCATTCGTGTCACTTTTTTGGTATCAAATATTTGAGGTTAGAGACCAAGTTTGACGGAGAGAAGTGAGAGAGAGAAATGTCAAGAGGTTGGCCAGGCGGCGTGAGAGGCCGGAGCGAGCCATGTGTGTATGTTAATGTGACCTCCACGCCAGGAGGCCTCCAGGGCACCTGGCTGATAACACCACTTGATGAAGGTGTAGCTGGCTGATAACACCACCAGATGAAGGTGTAGCTGGCTGATAACACCACCAGATGAAGGTGTAGCTGGCTGATAACACCACCAGATGAAGGTGTAGCTGGCTGATAACACCACCAGATGAAGGTGTAGCTGGCTGATAACACCACCAGATGAAGGTGTAGCTGGCTGATAACACCACCAGATGAAGGTGTAGCTGGCTGATAACACCACCAGATGAAGGTGTAGCTGGCTGATAACACCACCAGATGAAGGTGTAGCTGGCTGATAACACCACCTGATGAAGGTGTAGCTGGCTGATAACACCACCTGATGAAGGTGTAGCTGGCTGATAACACCACCTGATGAAGGTGTAGCTGGCTGATAACACCACCTGATGAAGGTGTAGCTGGCTGATAACATCACCTGATGAAGGTGTAGCTGGCTGATAACACCACCTGATGAAGGTGTAGCTGGCTGATAACACCACCTGATGAAGGTGTAGCTGGCTGATAACACCACCTGATGAAGGTGTAGCTGGCTGATAACACCACCTGATGAAGGTGTAGCTGGCTGATAACACCACCTGATGAAGGTGTAGCTGGCTGATAACACCACCTGATGAAGGTGTAGCTGGCTGATAACACCACCTGATGAAGGTGTAGCTGGCTGATAACACCACCTGATGAAGGTGTAGCTGGCTGATAACACCACCAGATGAAGGTGTAGCTGGCTGATAACACCACCTGATGAAGGTGTAGCTGGCTGATAACACCACCTGATGAAGGTGTATTGATCTGCCTGCTTATTGCTTTCCATCAGCGGCAGGTGTCAAGGTTGTCGTCACTCCTACTCTTGTCTCTTGTCTCCAGGTGTATCTGGAGCAGGTGTACGTCCAGCAGGTGTGTGTGTGGAGCAGGTGTACGTCCAGCAGGTGTGTGTGGAGCAGGTGTACGTCCAGCAGGTGTGTGTGTGGAGCAGGTGTACGTCCAGCAGGTGTGTGTGGAGCAGGTGTATGTCCAGCAGGTGTGTGTGTGGAGCAGGTGTATGTCCAGCAGGTGTGTGTGTGTGTGGAGCAGGTGTTTCCCGACACTCACCCGGACTCTGTCTCCCAGATTTGGAATTATGTCACGTCTCTTCAATAGTATGAGATGTTGTGTGGTGGTGAGAGGTGCTGGAGACTTGTTTGATGCGACACCACAACTCCTGACACCTCGCCTCACTCTTCACGACCCCTGTGTTCCTTAGCGGATTAAGGCGTCCTGTAGATACCAGTTACATTGCTCCTGGCAGTATGGGTTCGAGTCTCTTCTGGGGTGTGAGTTTTCAGTTGCATATAGTCCTGGGGACCATTCAGGCTTCTTCGCATTTGTGTTCCTCACGTGTGCCCCAAAGAATGAGGTGATTTGATAAAATGCAATGCCCAACTACTACTACACATTCTGGTCATTCTTAATGACTGACTCCTCCCTTATCCTCAGATATATCAACTGTTCCTTTACTGCTGTTCTCCGGACGTGGCTCTGGACCAACCAGTTGGGGTTGGCGCTTTACTTTATCTCTTACGTCGTCTTCAAATACAATGTTGACCAGACCACACACTAGAGGGTGAAGGGACGACGACGTTTCGGTCCGTCCTGGACCATTCTCAAGTCGATTGTGAGAATCGACTAGCCACAATCGACTTGAGAATGGTCCAGGACGGACCGAAACGTCGTCGTCGTCCCTTTACCTTCTAGTGTGTGGTCTGGTCAACATTCTTCAGCCACGTTATTGTGACTCATCGCCTTCAAATACAGTTTCTGTTTGTCTCCATCAGAGACGCTCGTTCTGGCTCTCTAACACTTCTCTCTGTCCGTCTCTCTACTTCCCTATGGTCGTATGTTTCACCACTTGTGGTGCCTGGTGGTGTAGGTGGTGTTGTGTGTGGCGGAGGTCCTGTGGGCCGCGGGGCGCCTCCACTATTACACTGCCACAGAGTAGATGGTATCACTCGGCCCGCTCCTGGACCATAAGACCATGTACAACATGTCCCCCCACTGTCTAGACTGGTGAGTGTGTGGGTGGTGAGGGCCCAGGGTGGTGAGGGCCCAGGGTGGTGAGGCCCTGGGTGGTGAGTGTGTGGGTGGTGAGGCGCCAGGGTGATGAGACATCAGGGTGGTGAGGCGCCAGGGTGATGAGACATCAGGGTGGTGAGGCGCCAGGGTGGTGTGGCGCCAGGAGGGTGAGGCACACTCCTCGGACCTAGCCTCGGGACCATAATTATCCGGGAGTGGTTTTCATTTTAGTGTAAGACAGCCAGCACGTGTTTACCCTCACTAGCACCACAACCATCACCAGCTACCGTCACCAGCACCAGCACCACCACTAGCACCACCACTAGCACCACCACCACCAGCCAGCATCACACATGTTATGCCTTTAAGGGGTGGGATTCGAACACAGAAAGCGAGAGAAGCACTGTTCGATGAAAATTGGAACGTGAGTTGTGTTCAATTTGTTTTTGAGTTAGCTGCTAAAACAATTGCTCGTTAATGACACAACTGATGAGGTTTGATCATAGTGCTTCGTCCCCGTTGTGTGTGTGTCTCAGTGTTACACTGACGTAACACAGACCTTATCCTCCATACAGTTTAAATATATAATAATGCGGGGTAGGTTTCTCTGTTGCAGTCAGGCCTCTCTCCCACTCTCCATCACCCCCTATCCACTTCTCCTTCTCTCTCTTAATGTCCCCTATCTCCCACTCTAGCCACCTGTCATGCCTCCCTCTCTTCTCCTACCCCCTCTCCTGTTTTCCTCACCTCTCCCTCTCTCACCTGTGTCCCCTTCTCCTCAGACACAGCCCTCCTCTCTCAGAGAAGTACAAAAAATGGATCTCGATCAGGAACCTTTCACCAATTAAATGGGGGCGGGGGATGGAGGAAACTGTATGGTTCGATTCCCTCTTAATTGTACCAATAGGATCCACCCGGGCCAGCCTATGTCCGTCCCATACCCTGGACTATTCAC